>NC_132785.1:97551921-97851921 GCF_048418805.1 Vulpes vulpes
AAGGATGATTCCCATGAACGACCTAGCACTGCACCCAGGCCTATCATAGGCAATCATGAAGTTTCCTTCATTTCTTCTTTGCTCTATGAAAAATGCTTCATTGTATGAAGCACCATTGTCTTCTAAAGCAGCTCATGCTCTGCTGTATTAGTTTGTCACAAACTCAGTGACTTAAACAACAGAAATTAATTTATTCACAGTTTTGAAACCTAGAAGTCTAAGACCAGTGTCAGAAAGGTGTCAGAAAGTTATATTCCTTTTGAGGTTTTTATCCTTGGCTTATATATGGCTATCTTCTCACTGTGTCTTCACAGTCTTAATTCTGCCTAATGTCTGTATCCAACTTTCCCCTTAGAAAGATATCAGTCAGTGGGATTAGGGCCCACTCTAATCACCTCATTTTGACTTAATTGTCTGTTTAAAGACCCTATCTCCAGATACAGTTACATTCTGAGGTCCTGGGGGTTTGGACTTGAACGTATTAATGTTTGGTGGGACACAATTAAGCCCTGCCCTGCCCTCTTCACTTTGGTAATTTAGACTTTAGAGAAGTATTCCAATGAGAAGCTTCTGCTATGATCCCTGCCAAATCTACAATGACAATACTTCACCATTCCCTATTATCTACATTGTTTCTCTCTATGTAGAGTTGATATGTTTAGTGAATATACTATTCATTCTTTTAATCTTTTACTCACAAATTGAATGGGTCTGTCCACACACATCCATGGAGCATTCACCATGGTCCAGGCATTGCCCTAGGCCTTGGGACATGAGAATAGCACATCATGTTTGTCTTTGGGAGCTTAAGTCAAGAAAGGAAGGAGAGAGTCAGAGAAAGAGGGACTCAGATAGATAATTCTGAAACAATATAGTTGTACAAGATATCACATTAAATTAAACAACGGTGTTAATCTAATATTAGAAATGCAATTGGAAAATTTCCTATGCAGCGAGGCTCTTACCCACATCCTGAAATAGATCTAACCTAGAGCACTAGCTTGATTGTTGTGAGAATAAAAGTCTCAACTTCAGCCATTCTGGAAATTGAACTAATCTCTCTGCCTAGGAATATAATTGACTCTCTATTTATAATAGTGTGGTTTATACTTATAAATTTATATTTTAGATTTAAAGATACCAGAACTTTAGATTCAGGATCTTAAAATTACGAGTTCATGTATTAAATAGTAAAGTGCTGAAATAAGAAAAATACTAAATACAAATACTAAAGAAGTGCTAAGGATATCAGGAGATACAGAATATCAAGAGTGCTGGAAGGTGAGAATCATAAAGTCAGTACTGAATGTTGGATTCCAAATCACAGTTTTGATTACATGAGCATTAGATGGTAGGGTTAGTGAAGGAATCTGGTTGAGAGGGATCAGATGGTAAACTATCCTGGGTCTTCTTTGGGGAACACTAGGAAAGAGCAGCCCATAAGGAAGACCCAAAAGAGTGAGTTGACAGTGGGTTTTACATTATCATAAGGGAGAATATTGCAGTAACCAGGAGCAAAGTTCTCTGTGGGTATTTGTGGGGGAAGGAGTAGGTACTTTCTATAGTCACTATCCTTAGTGGCTTCTATGAAGACAGTAGGCACGGGTAAGGATTAATTTTTTTTTTTTTAGAGAGGGAAGTGGGGTTGGGGGTGCCTGGGTAGCTCAATTGGTTAAGTCTACCTTTGGCTCAGGTCATGATCCGAGAGTCCTGGAATCGAGTCCCGGATTGGGCTTCCTGCTCAGCAGGGAATTTGTTTCTCCCTCTGCCCCTCTCCCTCCTTGTGTTCTCTATTTCTCAAATAAATCTTTAAAAAAAAAAAGAAAGGAAGAAAGAAAAAAAAATGAAAGAAGAGAGGCAGAGGGAGAGAGGGAATGCCAAGTAGGTTCCATGCCTAGGAGCCTGACATGGAGCTCAGTCTCGTAATCCTGAGATCATGACCTGAGCCAAAATCAAGAATTGGACACTCAACTGACTGAGCCACCCAGGCACCCCGAGGATTAAAATTTTAATTTCTTTTAGATCAGTCTTAAGTTTATAGGAAAATAGAGAAGATAACAGATATTTCCTATATACTCCTTGGTCCCCAATACAGATAGCTTGCCCCATTATTAGCATCACTCACCAGAGTGGTATATTTGTTGACAATTGACAAAATGGACATTGACACAACATTATCACCCAGAGTCCATAGTTTATATTGGGGTTCATCCCTAGTGTTGTATATTCTTTGGGTTTGGACAAATGTATAATGACATATATCCCCCATGATAGCACCATACAGTGTAGTTGTGGTGCCCTAAAAATTCTCTGTGTTCCACCTATTCATCCCATTCTCCTTACTAAACTTTGGCAAACACTGACTTTTTCTTTCTTTCTTTTTTTTTTAAAGATTTTATTTATTTGAGATTTTATTTATATGAGCATGCACAGAGGGAGGGGCAGAGGGAGAAGCATGACCCTGGGATCATGACCTGAACTGGAGGCAGATACTTAATTGACTAAGCCACCCATGCGCCCCAACCATTGATCTTCTTACTGTCTTTATAGTTTTACTTTTTCCTGAGTGCCATATAGTTGGAACCATACAGTGTGTAACTTTTAAAGATTGTCTTCTTTCAGTCTGTAATATGCTTTGATTCTTCTTTGTCTTTTCATAACTTGATGGCTCATTTCTTTTTAGTGCTGAGTAATATTCTATTGTCTGTATGCACCCATTCACCTGCTGAAGGATGGCTTGGTTGCTTCCAAGTTTTGGCAATTATGAATAAAACTGCTATAAATATCCATGAGCAGGTTTTTGTGTGAACATATGTCTTTAATTCCTTTGGGTAAATACCAAGGAGTATGATTATTTGATTATATGATAAAAGTATATTTAAGTTGTTTTTTAAAAGTTTTTAGCTATTTATTCATGAGAGACACACACAGAGAGAGGCAGAGACACAGGCAGAGGGAGAAGCAGACTCCATGCAGGGAGCCCGATGTGGGACTCGATCCCAGGTCTCCAGGATCAGGCCCTGGACTGAAGGTGGCACTAAACCACTGAGCCACCTGGGCTGCCCATATATTTAGGTTTTTAAGAAGTGACCAAACTTTCTTCCAAAGTACTAGACCATTCTACATTCCCATCAACATTATAAATAGTTTCTGCTGCTCACCTGCATTTGGTGGTCAGTGTTCTAGATTTTGAACATATAGTAGGTATGTAATATCTCATTTTAATTTTAATTTCTCTGACAACATATGATGTGAAGCATCTTTTTATATGCTTATTTGCTATCAGAAATCAATTTTGAGTGCGTTTATAAAAGCTCTATTTTACCATGTCATGGAAAAGAGGCTGCCAGTTATTTTTTCTGAGACCTGGAAAGCTATGAGGGATTGTGGATGTCCCTGGAAGCAGTACACTACAATTATCAGTGAGTAATTGTTATCTATAAAGCCAGCTGTAGTTTGTTTCAGCTGAAAATGTCCTTAATCTTACCTTTCAAATCGATCTATTCCCGAGTGGCAGCCAGACATGCCTAAGTTTGCTCTTTTATCTTTTACAGGAAATCCCAGGTAGGAAAATCAGTTTCTGTTTTAGGGCAGGATCCGGAAAAGACCTATAGAATAGATGGGAGTGGTCAGGGGTGAGAAGGGCTCTGTCTACATAATTTGATTACTATGGACATTGAGTTTTATTCCTATGGAAAGGTATAAATACTGCTATTGGTTTAATCAGGATACTCTGAAGCTGCCTGGCTGTTTGCAAAATATTTTGAGCACCTTGGAAAAGTGACATCATTTGTGTACAAAATATTACTAAATGTGCTATTTGCCAAATAATTCAGAGAAAGGTTCAGCTGACTTTCTTTGCTTTGCTGATTTAGAAGCTTTTTCTTCAAAGTAAAAGTAATGAATCTTTTGCTTAAATGTAGCTCTGGGCATAGTTACAAATTTTCAGCATGTTTTTGGCTTCTAATAATTTACATCAGCTATTCAGCAATTTGGCATTTTTTGTTGATTTTTTTTTCCTAATGCAAAGTGTTATTTGTTAAATGTTGTTATTGTTGGTAGTAAAATATGGTTACTTTGAATGTTTCTGGTACTATAGGTAAAAGGAAAATAGTTTTGCTGCTATATAAGTAGATGGGGACAGGAGAAAAAAGTGACATTATGTATTTTAATAAATATTAGCTGAATACAAACAGAAAACAAAGAGTAGGGGGATCGATATCTCTTGACTCTGGAAATGTTATGTATTCTGTTTGTACCTGCACCTGATAACAGTGCTTAATAGCATTAATGTACAATTTATATTCTGCACCATAAACTTGAAGTCCTAGCATCTTTCTCCCTCCTTCCTTCCCACCACTTTGCCTCCCTTTTTTCCTTCCACAATACTTTGTGAATGCCATTTATGTGCCAAATGCATATTGGTATCATTCAGGCAGAGCTTGCTGTTTTTAAAAGCTTTATAGGATCATATGTTTTTAAAATAGGGAAACTCAAATTTCATGGTTAAATCACTTGACCAGGATCAGTAGTTATTGAATGGTTGCTGTGTGTCACTTTGCATATTCTAAAGAAATAGGAGATTTCAGATACTGATCTTAAGGAGATTTATAACCTTAATGGGGAACCATAAAAATGTCATAAGTATATCTATAAAGAAATCCAGTGTTGGGCAGATAAGTACAACAAAAGCAACAGAAGACAGAAGATTTGACTCCTCCATTCCAATAGTTCTTGAAGGGATAAAAATATTTGATTTCTTTTTTTAGGATTCAAGAGATAGTTTTTGCTTATTTCAAGATAAAATATTTTTAAAACATTTATACTTCTGCACTCACAAATTTTCTGTGGACTGATTTAGGAAAACTAGGATTTGTGCATTTTAGAAGGTAAGTCATTCAGAATAAAAATACCTGGCACTTTTGAGACAAGAAATGCCACAGGCAGGATGATTTGTTGTCAAAATAGTCATCCAGAGAGTAGAGAGACTAAGAGCTCAGAGTTGAGCTGGACACAATATATGAACTGTCAATGGGAGATAAGAATTCTTGTGATCCTCAGAGAACAGCTATTGTAGGAATAGGTGCAAAGGAGTTGGAAAACCTTTATGTACAGTTAATGTTATCAGCAGAGCTGACCAACCCTGGTACCTCAGCCATGTGGGGAGTAATGGTTCCTGTTAGAGGTTAAGGAGGGAAGATGAAATGGCAGATGAGGACCAGATTGAGAAGGACCTTTGACTTAAGCAGGAAGTGTTGTCTTTATTCTATCAGCACCAGACAATCTGAATAATTATGCTGACAGGCGAGTGACCAGGTGCAAAGTGCAGGGGCTTAATAACAAGGACTTTGTTGTTATTAACGCCAAGCTTAAAGTAACAGTTACCTTTTCAACCTTGCATTTTTGTTGTTCAAAAGATGCCAATACAGTGTGTTTCCCACTTTGGCTATTCATAGGCACCACACAGTTTTCTTTGTGTTTTAGGATAGTTCGTATTTTATATTGTCCTTTGACTGAATAACACAATGAGGCTAGGGAAAAAGAGCCAAAGATTTTTTTTTCTCTAAATCTTCAAAGTTATTCTGTATCTGTGTAAGAGCTTCATTAGTTTCAAGATGATGGAGTTCTCCATCAACCACTCTCAAATGGACAAACCCATAAGTCACCATTCTCTGACACTGAAGCCAGGAGAAACCAATATACATAGGAGGAGCCATGTGTCCAGGAATTGATCTACCTATAGATGATTCACGAGTCTGTCAATTCATTTATTTATTCACTTCACTCATTCATGCATGAGTCATCTGTTTATGGCTAGGTTTCAAGTGTGTCATGGATAGACTATTTCCTAAATATTAATAAGGGACTTGTGATTCAGTATATCAAAATAGTTATTTAAAATACAACTACTAAGTATAGACTCTCTCCCTGGAAATTTTAATATGCACAACCTAATGAAGAGGAGAGACAGAAGATGAGAATGGCTTATGAGAAATCTTGAGAAAGGACTATATATAGAGAGACTTTTCCAGTATATTTCTACAGATGGATATGCTGCCTGGCTTTCAGCATGCCACATCTTGTGGTATTTATCTTTGAATCCCTAGAATGTAGCCCAGGTATGTAGTAGAGGCACACTGGATGTTTGTTGAACTATACTAATAGTAATAGCCTATGTGAATTCAGCTAGCAAGACTGAAAGTTCTTGCTCAGGAGGCCCCCTGCACATGGTAATGCACAAAATGTCCTAAATCAGGGTTCTTCTAACTGAGAGGTAGAAATATTGCCATAGTAATTGAATATTTGTGAATATTTCCTTCTCTTTAGCCTAAAAGCTAAAATGTGTAGTGCACATGATTTCTAAAATTCATGCTTAACTAAGTATGCTACTAAATAAAGCCTATTTAATTCCAATGCATCTTTCATGCTTCCTGAATTATTCTTTCACCCTACTTTCCACATCCCCTCCTGTCCCTCAGAAGTAACAGCTATGAATTGGTACAGTTGGCTAGTATATCATTGGGCTGGTGGGAGGTGGAAACCATGGCCATGTTTTTGGGGGAGAGAATGCACCTGGAAATGGTCACTGCTTATGGCCATCAGTGTCTTCACCTCCTTTAAGTTTAAAGGGTAGTTTGAGTCTAAAATCCATAATTTCCTAAATATCTTTCTGACTTGACTTTTGGGTAAAACTTTTGGGTAAAACATGAGAGTGGTAATTTAGAAAATTTCTGAATTAATACTTGTGGGGATTGAGCTGGTTGAAATTAAGCAGAGACAATCTTTTGTGTTCCAGCAAAAGGGTGATTTATTGACAATATCTATGTATAACCCTAAGACGAAATCACCCCAAGTGGGAGGAGTGGTCCCTCTACACAAACTGGCAGAAATTAGAGATGATTGAGATAGTTTCTAAGGCTTTTATATCTATAAGTTTTCTTTATCTAGGTTTTCAGTACAGAAACAATATGCCTGTATTCCCAGGGCAGGAATGGACTCTACTTCTATTACTGTTTCCTTTGTATTCCTGTCCTTTTTTTTAAACATTCCATAATCTTTTCAATTAAGATCTTCATATAAGTATGATGGGAATCCTATGTATTCACTTCCCCTAAAATAGCTGAAAAATGGTTAATGACACAGCAACTTATGGGCTATGGTAGATTTTGCTAGTACCTTAAATAGTATCTAAACAGAGCAACTTCACTTGCCCCACCTCCCCTTTTCTGCAAATTGTAGAGACTTAACCAACTTCCGAATAATATCACACATTTAACTAACTGTTTATAAAGTGATTTTCAAGGTCCAAGTTGTTTAGGCTACTCCTTTACTATAGCAATTGTATAGACTCCATCCAAGAGATTCCAGGAAGAAGGAATCCAAACAGAGGCTCTTGATCTTGGTTCTTGCCTTTGAAGATAGATAAATTCATTTATCTCTCACTTGGCAGAGATTGATAAAATGTATAGGCTTTTCTCTGCACTATTCCCTGAATTGAGATGCTTGGACATAAAATCCCCCCAAATAAAGTTATTTGAATTGATTTTAATTTCTCAGAATTCGTGTATTAGCTTGCTAGGGCTGACATAATGGAATGCCAGACATTGGATGGTTTAAATGGTGGAAATTTGTTTTCCCATAGTTCTGGAGGCTAGAAGTCTAAGATCAAGGTGTCAGAAGGTTTGTTTCTATTGAGGCCTCTGTCCTTGGCTTGTAGACAGCTACCTTCTTGCTGTGTCCTCACTTGACCTTTATCTCTGCCAACATCCCTGATGTCTCTTCTTAAAAGAATACCAGTCAAATTAAGGCTCAATCCTTGTGACTTCATTTAACCTTAATTACTTCTCTAAAGGCTCTATCTCAAATACAGTCACACTCTAAGGTACTGTGGAATTAGGGCTTCAACCTATGAATTTTGGGGAGACATATTCCTTAATATTTGACTATACCAATTTTTGCTGTGCTCCCAAATTAGGGGATACAGTGTGGGAAACCATCAAATCACATTGTTTCCAGATATTGAGACTTATTTACATTGTTCTATTTCTCAAAATAAGAATACTTAGTCATTTTAGATTCACCCTGAACTATAAATACATAGGCCATAAATAAAATCTCATTATTATTTTATAAAGAACCAGGGAATGTCTTTCTCTTACATGCCATTCCACTTAAATTCTCCTAAGTGCATCTTACAAACTGACCTCCTTTCACACTCACATAAAAATTCTCAGCTATGAAGTGAGGTAGCTAAAAGCCTTTAACTGTCGCAAGTCCCACAATGCCTAGCCTATGAAGTAGATTGTCAAACAAATGAGCCTAGACTTACAGGAAGTTGACCCAATCCTAAAAAGCAAAGAACACAAAAGAAACAAACATTAGATTTTTCATTGAAATGGACATATACATTGTTTTTATAAGCTATTAAAAATTGACACTAGACACCAAATATTGATAAATTGATGCAAAAATATGGCAGATACTATTCTAGGGATTGATGGAGAACATGAAATGTATTTTTAAGTCCAAAGTAAATTTTTCAGTAAAATTGCTTTTCGTAGATTTCTCCTAAGCCTAACAAGGGCAGCGTTAACTATCAGGCAATAATATTACACGTTTATGCTTTGATGTATTTATTTGTTATCTATTAATTGATATTTCCCAAGGCTATTTACTTGCAATTTGTTCCTACTTGTATTGTGTATTTTTTTGCCAAATATCTGAATACTGTTTATCATTTAAATAATGTATCAAAACACTGAGCTGTGATACCTGGTTATTGAACAGCTGTTTTCTGGACTGCAGCTGGTAATAGAAAGTGACAGCTCATTGTCTTTGCAGACAGTAGAGTCCCTTCATCTTTTCCATTCAGATGATTCAATGTTCATTGTAAAAACATAATGAAGAGGATACTAGACTTATTTTAGCGACTCTAGGGATACAGTTCTTTTGAATTCTAGATTGTGAAGTCTCTTACTTGAATATGTATAATGAGATAATTCAAGCAATATATTCTAATTTAATTTTAACTCAGTACTCAGGATTTGCTATTCATGAAATACATAACCTGATTTAAAAAAAAATCAATGAATTTGATGATATCTTGAAACCTTATTTCATTCTCTCTAGAGTTGTCATGGCAACAGAGAAAGCAGGGTGCTACGGGGGAGATGTGATTTTAGACTTCTGCTGCAGTTATTCCTGTGTATAGTCCAGAGAGAATAATGTGATGGCTGCTTTATTCAAAAAAATGCATTTATTATGTATTTTGCTAGTATAGCAGTCATGGGGAACTCAGATTCTGTAAAATGCCTGGCCTTGCCACTTTACCTAATAAGTTGAGTTCGGGTTTTCTTTTTCCCATTGAGTTTCTGTTCAGTGACTGGTAGGATTATTTTTGATATGTATAGTATGTAGTTAAGGGTATTAGATCTTAAAACAAACAGGATGGATAATACAGAATCAAAACAATTGAATTTACTAATAGTATGTTAAACATTTGAATTACACTTTCTACATAAATATGAAGTTAGCTTTGATTACAGATCCGGCCCATATATGATCTGGGCAGCTCACTATCTTACCCCACATTGTTGGGACTCCTGAGCCTGCCTGTCAGTGGTTTGCTGTCCACTTACACAATATGACAGCTTTCCCACTTGGCATGTAAATCCTCATAATACCCTTTTTCTTGCTCCTTTATTTGATTTTTTCCCCCTCCTTTCCTCCTTTCTACCTTTCTTCCTCCATTTCTTTTCCTCTCCTTCTCTGGCCCCCTAGCCTCCTTCCTTCTTCCCTCCTTCCCTCCCTTCTTTCTTCACGTGCTTTATCTTGTGCATTCACTGCATTGAATTTACCTACCACTCTATACTGCCCCCAACTCCAGGTTAATTAGGCTCAGTTTTACTCGGTTCCAACCCCCTCCCCAACCCCTCCTCCCTCTCTGAACTGAAACCCACAGGTTTATGTGTCCAGGGCTACTTATTTGTATTGCCAGGTCTGTGCTCAGAGTAGATACAGTGCTTGTGGAACTTGGTGGAAAGCCTAAATATATGCTGCAGAATTGTATGCAAAATCTGGAGTCAGAGACCAACAGGAAAAATTATACCCCACAGAAGTTAGCAGAAATCGCTAAGAAGGTTTTCATCCTTACAAAGTAGAGAATTAGCAGCACTTTGAGCCAGTCATACCTAGATTTCCAAGGGGTAAGTGAACTCTGAAAAACGTGTGTCACACACTTGTAAGACAGAAAAAGGGAAGGATTTAAACACATATGATTCATTTTATTATATTTTTTAGAGAGGAGGGGGAGGAGTAGAAGAAAAAGAGAAGAGAGAATCTTAAGCAGACAACCCCTATGGAGGCCAATTTGGGGCTCTATCTCACACCCCTGATATCATGACCTAAGCTGAAATCAAAAGCTGAACAATTAACTGACTGAGCCACAAAGGTGCCCCATATTTAAACACATTTTAAACAAATGTGTACTGGGGTAGCAAAAGATGGGCTTATGAGTGCATATTTGCAATATGTATCTTTTAGAAATATGCCATATTAAAATTTTTCTTTATTCAGCTCAAAACTGAAATAGTTATCTACATTGATCTCTGGAGGGCATCTCCCCCCTATTTAAGGTTAATTAGGAGTCCAGAACTATTGTAAATTGGGACAGGAAAAAATAAGCATTTTCTTGGTAAGTGATAATGCTTAGCGTTCATAAATCGTTGTCTCGATATAAGGTCTTAAAAGAAGTCATACTTGAAGAGTACAAGAGTGTCAGGCATGACTCTGTCACCACACTAGGCATTGATTGGAAAGATTTATTTTCTTGTTTCTCCATTTAAATATAACATAGTCCATTGGCGTTTCTGTTAATTACTGAAGAGGTCTTCTGCATTTAATGGCTGCCTGATACATGCTTATGGTGGAGCACTTGGACATAATGCCAGAGTAGACTTAGATACTATTTAAGTAATTCATACGGCAAAATGCACTGAATGGTAAAAGACGTTTTCACTGAAAATATTTTCACTGAAAAAAGACATTTTCACTGAGAAATTAAAGATTATTAAAAGCTTGAATTAATAAGTTCAACCCTATGCTGGCATAATCTAGATCTAAGCTTTCATCACACTGAAAATGTCAGGTTTCCCAATTGGCGCTAGTGTGGTCTTAATAGCTATTCACTATTGAAAGAATTAAAGCAACTTCCAAAATATAAGCACTTCATTCTTAGTCAACCCTGATTTACTAGAATAGAAAAATGGACAGTGGCCTTAGTTCTATACTCTCAGTTTATATGA
Organism: Vulpes vulpes; assembly: GCF_048418805.1. Taxonomy (NCBI): domain Eukaryota; kingdom Metazoa; phylum Chordata; class Mammalia; order Carnivora; family Canidae; genus Vulpes; species Vulpes vulpes. The sequence continues at coordinate 97,563,225 of NC_132785.1, forward strand.
AATGGGTGGGGAATCACTAGGTTTAAGAGTATGTGGCCAAAGAAGTCTGTTAATCAATATAAAGCAAGAGGATAAATGTTTGATGAAGGTATTATTGAAATAAATATCTTCTTAATATTTGTGGGCCTCACTGGGAAGGCAAAGTCTCCCTCTTTCCTTGTCTTCTCTGTTCTTCTGTACACCAAAGTCTCAGAATATGTGGAGTACTGGGCAGATGCAAGCTATAGCAAGCATTAAGTGTGGTACTCACATTGCCATCTAAATATCTAATAAACATTTCATGATTAATATGTCCCAAACTGAACTTATCTTCCAAATTTGTACTACCAATTTCTTTCTTATTTTAGTTTATGGTAACTCCATCTGCCCAGGCAAAAAATGCTAGAATTACCCTTGACTCCTCTCAATCTCTTCCACCCTACATCTAACCTTTGAGGAAATGGTGACATTTCTATCCTCAAGATATACAGCTTCAAATAATCTTATTCCCATCATCTCTGCTGTGACTATCCTGGTTGAAATACAGCAAATACTCTCTTCTCATATCTTTCCTCCTTATAGTCAGTTTTCAAGAGCATCCAGAGAAATGTTTTCCTCTAATTTTTAATTTTGATGTAATTTCAGATTTACAGAAAAGCTACAAGAATAGTACAAAGGGTTCCTTCAAATCCTTCATCTCGATTCCCCAAATATAAATTTTTTTCATGTAAGGTTTTTGGTTACATGTTGCCACATTATCTTCTGCAAGGACACAGCATTTTACATTTTTTTACCAGTAATATTTGGCAAGTCCCCTGTGAAACCATCAGGGCTTGGTGCTTATTTTGTGTGTAGCAGTTTGTGTTTGCTTTTTTTTCTTCTGTGGGAATTTGTCTGTTTAAACTCTCTATCACTAATGGGATCATTTTCCTAAACTAATGGGATATGTTCCTAAAAAAATCTGTTTCATACAGATTTTTCAAATTTGTTTTTCCATAACATTGCAAACAATTTGTTGTTTTTTTAAACCTTTACCAATCTGTTTGGTGAGAACTCGTATTTCAGAACTGTATTAATTGAATTTTTATTAGTATAAGAAAGATGACTCAGGAACTAAGAATGTCCATTTATTCAAGTATAATATATCTCAAATGTGTTAAGTTTTCTTTATATAAATTTTGTATGTTTCTTGTTTATTTCTAGGTGTCTTATTTCCTTTTTTGCTATAATAAATGAGGCGTTCTTTGGCATTATATGTTCTGATTACCTTTTGTGTTTATAAAAGCTCTTGATGTCTACATGTTAATTTTATTTTCTCAGTTTTTTTGAACTAGCTTTGTCTTTGACTATCTGGGTATATAATCATATTGTCTGCAAATAGCAATAGTTTCTTTCTTTTTTTTCCAACTCTTATGCCTCTTTGTGTTTTCTCTCATCTGATTGCATTGGCCTTTAGAAAATGTTAAAGAGTGCTATAGTTTGTGGGCATCCATGAATATTCTCAATACTCATTTTAAGAAAACATGTGTTGGGATCCCTGGGTGGCGCAGCCGTTTGGCGCTTGCCTTTGGCCCAGGGCGCGATCCTGGAGATCCGGGATCGAATCCCACGTCAGGCTCCCGGTGCATGGAGCCTGCTTCTCCCTCTGCCTGTGTCTCTGCCTCTCTCTCTCTCACTGTGTTCCTATCATAAAATAAAATAAAATAAAGTTGGAACATTAAAAAAAAAAAAGAAGAAGAAAAAAGAAAACATGTGTTGAGTTCTATTTAGTTGAGTGATTTTTACCAAGAATGTGTATTAACATCTGTTAAAGAGTTTCTTTAGGGCAGCCCTGGTGGTGCAGCGGTTTAGTGCTGCCTGCAGCCTGGGGTGTGATCCTGGAGACCTGGGATCGATTTCCATGTCAGGCTCCCTGCATGGAGTCTGCTTCTCCCTCTGCCTGTGTCTCTGCCTCTCTGTGTGTGTGTGTGTGTGTCTCATGAATCAATAAATAAAATCTTAAAAAAAAAAAGTTTCTCCATTAATGAGAATAAAGTTTTCTTGATGTATTAATATGGTATCATAAAATTTTTTTTCCTGAAATTGAGCCAACTTTATATTCCTGGAAAAAAACAAACTTGGCCATGGAATATTGTTTTCATATTACTACGCTGGATTCTTTTGGCTAATATTGTAACTAGGAGCTTTTGTTTGTACAATCTTAATTATCTTGATCATCAGTGTTCTTATTACATAAAAAGAATTGGAACTTTTTTTTATTATCAATGTTCTGGAACATGTTGTGGAGCATTACTCCCTGGTCATTAAATATTTTGCAGAACTCCCTTGTGAAGCCATCAGGGCCTGGTGCTTAATTTGTGTTCAGCCATTTCTTTGCTTTTTTTCTTCTATGGAAATCCATCTCTTTAAGCTTTCTATCACTAACTGGACTATTTTCATAAACTGTCCCTAAAAAACAATCCATTTCGTATAGATTTGCAAATTTACTTCCATAGAGCTTTTTAAAACACACTTATGATTTTAAAACATTTCTTCTATTTCAGTGGTTATATTTCCTTGCAATTTCATATTTTGTATGTTTGTACTTTCTCATTTTTTTCTGGATTAAGTTAACTAGTGGCTTGTGTGTTGGTGATTTTTTTTTTAAGACTTTGATTTATTAGTTAAATCTTCTATTTTCTATTCTGTACCTTGTTTTTACTTTTACCCTTAGTATTTCCTTCTTTGCAGATTCCTTTGGTTTACTTCATTGTCATTATTCTAGGTTTTTGAGTTGAGAATTTAATTAGCTTATTTTAATTCTTTTCTTTTTATTGATAAGTGTATCAGACTCTGAATTTTTCTCTTTTCACTTTTTAAAGTATATTCCACAGATTTTGCTAAGTAGTATTTTTATTTTTCTAAAAGAAATTCTGTAATTCTGTTTTAGGTTTTCCTTTTATTTAAGAGTTACTTAATAGAAGATTTAAAGTTTTTTAATTTCCAAAATAAAGCACAATTTTTTCCTCTTTATTTATAATTACTAACTTTATAGTAGTGTGGTCAGAGAGGATTGTTTCTAATATATCTTCTTTATAGAACTTAATGATGTTTTCTTTGTGGTTGAATATATGATCAACTTTTGAGAATGTGCTATGTGCACCTGAGAAGGTGTAATGTCTACTATCAAAGCATAAAATTTGATATGAAAAAGATTCATCTTGTTGATTATGTGGTTTAAATCTTTATATCCTGACCTTTTTGCCCATTTGATTTGTTTTATACTGAGAATGGTATGTTATTGCACTCTTTAGAAGGAAGTCCCTATGTGCAGATGTGCAATGTGCCCACAGAGTTATGCATGTCTTCCTTTAGGGTAAAATATCTACACAAATTATTTGGAATTCTGCACAGGAAATCCCTTTTACCCCATTTATTTATTTATGCAATCATTTATTTGCATGGTTGTGGACTCAGGGATACTTTGTTTTATAATCTAATACTAAATTTATTTTGTTGTTCACATTGTTCCAAGTTATATTCTTATTTTATGTATTTTATTTTTTAGCACTTGCTTTTTTTGGCACTAAAATCTGCTCCAAGTTAACTTTGTATATTTATTGGAGAATGAAGAATGATACTGGAAATCAAGATGTAGGCATTAGGTATACTCATTGCTACTGAGAATCATTACTTCTAGACCCTCTCAGCTGACAGATCAAAGAGATACATGTGTATACCAACCTTTGAATATATACATAAGAATTTAATTATCTGTATCTATATTAAGTGGAACATGAGTTCATACTGGTATCTCCAATTCTAATTACCCCATAGATAAATCTAACATTCTTCCTTTGTTTATCTTGTTACTGTCCACTGTAACAGTGAGAAATCTGGCTTCTATATTCATTTGTTTAATTGTTCAGGTCTAATATACATGAATAGTGGCTTCAGAATTATTAACTTGTTGCTCCATGAAAAATAATTTCATTAATTTTATTAACTATAGAACTTATATATGGTTCTTTTTTTTCTTTCTTTTAGTATATGTGCTGCCGAAGTGAGCACTGGTTCTTTTTTTCATTCTGACAGAGCCTATTTCTTTTCCGGTGTTACTTAGGTCATAACCTTTTACCTTTCACTGAAGTTGTTTCATACATTTCTAATACACCTGGATTCTTTTTGTCACATGAACATTCCATTCTAGGATTCCTGACTTCCTAAATTATTTTAATATTTGAATGTATTAAGATTCGCTCTTTTATTCTGAGATATCTTTGTACTTTAACTAAACACAGTGTGTCATGAAGCTACCATTACAGTGTCCTGCAGAATAGTTTTACCACCCTAAAAGATTGCCTACATTTCATCTAGTCAATATGCTCCTTCCCCTTTAGCCACTGGAAACCACCTATCTGTTTATCAAGTTTTTAAATCTTCCCACTACATCATATAATTGTAATCATAATACACATATCCTTTTCAAACTGGCTTCTTTCACTTGGCAATATGCATTTAAGCCTCATCCATGTATTTGTATGGCTTGGTAGCTCAATATTTTTAATTGCTATAAAATATTCCATTGTATGGATATACCAAAATTCATCTACCCATTGAACGACATCCATGTTCTTTCAGTTTTTGACAGTTATGAGAAAACCTCTATAAACATTTGTGTGTAGATTTTTTGTGTGGGCTTAAATTTTCAGATCAGTTGGGTAAATATATAGGAGTATGTGCTGGATCATATGATAAGACTATGTTTAGCTTTGTAAGAAACTGCCAAACTTTCTTCTAAATTGGCTGTACCACTTTGCATAATCTTATTGGTTAGATTCTGTAGTAAAATGCTAAATAAAAGTGATGATCAATATATACCTTTGAGTTTTTTCCCTTAATTTTAAAGGGAATGTTCTTGTATCTAATGTAGGCTTCTTTTGGTTGCACTTTGTAAGATTAAAGATATTCCTTAATATCCCTAGTTTCCTGATAGATTTTTTTCCAAAGCAAGGGCCATATGGATTTTTCTTTCAACATGTTAATCTGGTGAATTACATTTATACATTTTTTTTCTAATGTTAAAATATCCTGTTTACTAGATGTTTCTTATGGATTGAATGTGTTCTACCCCCCACTGCCCAAATTCTTGTTGAAATCTTACTCCCTAGTGTGATGGTATTAGAAAGTAGGAGTCTTTGGGAAATAATTAGGATTAGATGAAGTCATGAGGGAGGATATCTACATTGAATAGGATTAGTGTCCATGGATAAGAATCATGAGAGAGATTTTTTCTACCTTTTTTTTTTCTCTGTATAGATACAATGAGAAGTTTGCAGTCAGCAACCTGGAACAGGGCTCTGTGAGAAAAAGCCAATATTGCCATGAATGGACTTAATAGTGGGAGCTTAGAAAGAAGAGAGGAGAGCTACAAAGAAAACTTTAGTCTTCTTAGAAAGCACCAAGTGGTCTTTAACAGAATGTTGGTAGAAAAATGGATGGTAAAGTCCACTCTGACAAGAATGAGAAGCATGTTATTGGAAACTAGAGGAAAGGCAATATTTGTTATAAAAAATAGCAAAGAACTTGATTGGATTGTGTTTGTGTCCTAGTGTTTTGTGGAAGGTAGAACTTGAAAACAATGAAATAGTGTATTTATCTGAGGACATTTTTTAAAATTTCTTTTTATTGGAGTTCAATTTGCCAACATATAGCATAACACCCAGCGCTCATCCCATCAAGTGCCTCACTCAGTGCTCATCACCCAGTCACCCCCACCCCCCACCCACCTCCCTTTCCACCACTCTTGTTCGTTTCCCAGAGTTAGGAGTCTCTCATGTTCTGTCTCCCTCTCTGATATTTCCCACTCATTTTCTCTCCTTTTCCCTTTATTCCCTTTCACTATTTTTTATATTCCCCAAATGAATGAGACCATATAATGTTTGTCCTTCACTGATTGACTTATTTCACTCAGGATAATACCCTCCAGTTCCATCCATGTCGAAGCAAATGGTGGGTATTTGTTGTTTCTAATGGCTGAGTAATATTCCATTGTATACATAGACCACATCTTCTTTATCCATTCATCTTTCGATGGACACTGAGGCTCCTTCCACAGTTTGGCTGTTGTGGACATTGCTGCTATAAACATTGGGGTGCAGGTGTCCAGGTGTTTCACTGCATTTGTATCTTTGTGGTAAATTCCCAGCAGTGCAATTGCTGGGTCAGGGCAGATCTATTTTTAACTATTTGAGGAACCTCCACACAGTTTTCCAGAGTGGCTATACCAGTTCACATTCCTACCAACAGTGTCAAACTCTCCCTCTTTGCAGATGACATGATACTGTACATAGAAAACCCAAAAGACTCCACCCCAAGATTGCTAGAACTCATACAGCAATTCAGCAGGGTGGCAGGATACAAAATCAATGTCCAGAAGTCAGTGACATTTCTATACAGTAACAGTGAGACTGAAGAAAGAGAAATTAAGGAGTCAATCCCATTTACAATTGCACCCAAAAGTATAAGATACTTAGGAATAAACCTAACCAAAGAGGTAAAGGATCTATACCCTAAAAACTACAGAACACTTCTTAAAGAAATTGAAGAAGACACAAAAAGTTGGAAAAATATTCCATGCTCATGGACTGGAAGAATTAATTAGAAAGCACCAAGAATTAATTCACCAAGAATTAATATTGTGAAAATGTCAATGTTACCCAGGGCAATTTACATATTTAATGCAATCCCTATCAAAATACCATGGACTTTCTTCAGAGAGTTGGAACAAATCATCTTAAGATTTGTGTGGAATCAGAAAAGACCTCAAATAGCCAGGGGAATATTAAAAAAGAAAACCATATCTGGGGGCATCACAATGCCAGATTTCAGGTTGTACTACAAAGCTGTGGTCATCAAGACAGTGTGGTACTGGCACAAAAACAGACACATAGATCAATGGAACAGAATAGAGAATCCAGAAGTGGACCCTCAACTTTATGGTCAACTAATATTTGACAAATCAGGAAAGACTATTCACTGGAAAAAAGACAGTGTCTTCAATAAATGGTGCTTGGAAAATTGGACATCCACATGCACAAGAATGAAACTAGTCCATTCTCTTACACCATACACAATGATTTTGGTTTAAAGATTATTTTAGAGAGCATGTGAGTTTGTGGGGAAAGACAAAGGGAGAGAATCTTCAAGCAAACTCTCCAGTGAGTGGGGAGCCCAATGTGGAGCTCTATCCCACTACCCATGAAAGATCATGACCTGAGCTGAAATCAAGAGTTGGACATTTAACCCACTGAGCCACCCAGACACTCCTAGATGAAGAGATTTTCTAAGCAAAACATTGAAGGAGTGGTGTGTCTCCTGATTATTTATAGTAAAATAAAAGAGGAAATGAATGAGTTGAAACAATTTTCAGCAAAAAAGAATTAGATCTTAAAGATTTGGACAATTCTCTCTGAATTGCAAAATGAGAAAGCGTGTTTGAGAGAACACTAAGGGTATGGTCAACCAACCATGAGATTAGTATGAATGTGTGAACCATGGCCTTAATTGGTCACTCCAGCAAGAAAATTGCCTGTTTGAACTGAAAAGGAAGGAAATGGGAAGGGATGTGAAAGGCTGTGGGGTTGCTTGTATTTTACAGTACAGGATCATAGCGCGATTTAGCCTCAACTGTTTGTTATTCTTCAAGACAAAGGAAGAATGACCTGAATGTGAATCAAAGAATATCTAATTTCAAAATGGTAGACTGTTACCTTATTTTCAACAGGCCAGATGACCTCTGCCCAAAGCTATGGGGGCAGAGCTCGCCAAAACAATGGAGGTAGGTCCTCCAGGCAGAGCCCTGAGGGCACAACATCTCTTCAGCATATCTGCAAGAGCAGGAAGCCCCAGAGGGTAACATCAAAGAGAATTATTCTGGAGTCTTTAGGTCGAATGTAGTTTGCCCTGCTAAGTTTTAGACTTGCTTGACACCTGTCACCCCTTCTTTCTTTCCTATTTCTCCCTTTTGGAATTTTCTATCCTGTGAAGGTCTTGCCATTGTAGTTTGGAAACATATAACTTGTTTGATTTCGTAGATTTCCTCATGTTACCTATTCAGTCGTTAGCTACCATGTTCTTCATAAGAAGGTCTGCCCTCATTGGAAGCTAATTAACCAAAGCTAAAAATTAGTAACAAGGATAACTGGAAAAATATGAAAACACATGGAGATTAAATAACACTTATAAATAACACATGGGTCTAAAAAACTCTAGAATTAAATGAAAATACAATTTATCAAAACTTGTGGGAAGTTTCACTGATGTAGTGAAACGCTGAGACACCTGCATCCCAATGTTCATAGCAGCAATGTCTACTACAGCCAAACTGTGGAAGAAGCCATGATGTTCTTCGACAGATGAATGGATAAAGAAGATGTGAGATCTATCATCTATCTATCTATCTATCTATCTATCTATCTATCTATCTATCTATCTCACTTATATATATATATATACACACACACATACAACAGAATGTTACCCAGCCACCAGAAAAGACGCATACTCACCATTTGCTTTGACGTGGATGGAACTGGAGAGTATTATGCTGAGTGAAATAAGTCAATTGGAGAAGGACAATCATCATATAGTTTCGCTCATATGTGGAATATAAGAAATAGTGAAAGGGATTATAAGAGAAAGGAGGGGAACTGAGTGGGAAAAATTAGAGAGGGAGACAAATCATAAAAGACTCCTAACTCTGGGACACAAAGGGTTGTGGAAGGGGAGGGAGGTGAGGGGATGGGCTAACTGGGTGATGGGCCCTAAGGAGGGCACTTGATGGGATGAGCACTGGGTGTTATATGTTGGCAAATTGAATTTAAATAAAAAATATATTAAAAACTTGTAGGATGGAAAGAAAGAAGTTCTTCAAGGAAAAATTATGACACTAAATGGATTATTAGAAAAGAAGATCTAGGAGTGCCTGGGTGGCTTAGTTGGTTGAGTGTCTGCCTTCAGCTCAGGTCACTGTCCTGGGGTCCTAGGATTGAGCCCTACATTGGGTTCCCTGCTTAGCTGGGAGCCTGATTCTTCCTCTGCATCTCCTCCTGCATGTGCTCTCTCTCTCTCTTTCTCTCATTCTCTCTCTGTCAAATAAATATATCTTAGAAATAAAAGACTTAAAATCAATAATCTAAGTTTCTACTTTAGGAATTTAGGGAAAGAACAGAGAATTAAATCCAAAGTAAGAAGAAAATAAATAAAGAGCAGAAATCACTGGAATTGAGAACAGGAAATTGATGGAGAAAATCAGTGAAACTAAAAGCTATTTCTTTGAAAATATCAATAAAATCAGTAAGTCTCCAGGCAGGCTAAAAAAACGAGAGAAGGACATAATACTAGAAATGAAAGACAACATCTCTTCAGATCCTACAGACTTTAAAATAAAAATAAAGGGGTACTCTTAAAAATTCTGTGCCTACAAATGTGATAACCTAGATGAAATAGACCAATTCTTTGAAGGTTACAATCTGCCACAGCTCACACAAGAATAAACAGAAAATCTTGATACACCTATATTAAAGAAATCAGAAAAATAATTAACAGCCTTCCAAAATAGAAAGCACCAAGACTAAATGGGTTCACTGGTAAATTCTCTTAAACATCTTAGAAAGGTATTATACCAATTCAACACAATGTCTTTCAGAAAATAGAAGTAGGTACAGTATTTCCTAACCCATTCCATGAATCCAACATCACCTTAGTACCAAAACCAAACAAAGATAAGAAAAACCACATATCAATACCTCTTCTGAACTAGATACAAAAATCTTCAACAAAATAGTAGCATATCAAATTCAATTATGTTTAAAAAGAATTGTACGCCACAACCAAATGGGATTTATACCACCTATGCAAGGTTCAACATTAGAAAATCAAGCTACAGAAGAAATCACATGATTATAATAAATACAGAAAATCTTTTGGCAAAACCCATCTTCTCATGATAAGAAAACTAGGAATAGAGGAGAATTTCTTCAACTTGATAAGGAAGATTTACAAATAGGACAGCATACTTAATGGTGAGAAACCGAAAGCTTTCCCTCTAAGATCAGGAACAGAACAAGAATGTCTCCTTTTACTACTCCATTTTATCATACTGACAGTCCTAGCTAATGCAATAAAACAAAGGGAAATGAGGTATACTGATTGAAAATGAAGAAATAAAACTGTCCTTTGTCAAAAGATGGTGTGATCTTTGATATAAAAAATCTGAAAGAATTAACAAAAATCCCCTTGGAACTAGTAGGCATTTATAGCAAGTTTGTGGGATATAAGTTCAATATACAAATGTCAACTGCCTTTCCATATATCAGCAATGAATAAGTGAAATTTGAAGTTAAAACCAATATTATTTACATTAGCTTCCTCAAAAATGAAATACTTAAGTACAAATCGAACAAAATATGTAGAAGATTTTTATGATGAAACTAGGAAACTCTGATGAAAGAAATCAACTAAGTAAGTGGAGAGATAGTCCATGTCACAAATAGGAATTCTAATATTGTGAAGATGTAAATTCTCACCATGATCTGTAGATTCAATTCAATCCTAGTTGAAATCTCAGCAGCTTTTTTTTTGCGAATTACAGCAAACTGATTCTAACATTTATATGAATAGACAAAAGACTCAGAAGCTAACATGATATTGAAGAAGAACAAAGTTGGAGGACCAATACTAGTCAATCTTAAGAATTACTATAAGGCCAGAAATAGACTCCTATAAACAAAGTCAACTGATATTTGCAAAAGAGCAAAGGCAATACAGTAGAACAAAGACAATCTTTTAAACAAATGGTGTTAAAACAATTACATATCCACATGTTAAAAAAAAAATCTACAAACAGATCTTACATCCTTCACAAAAACTAACTCAAAATGGATTAATTAAACACAAAAGAATAAAATTCCTGTAAGAATACCTAAGAGAAAACCTAGATGACCTTTGGTATGATGATTTTTTAGATACAGCACCAAAGTCATGATCCATGAGAAAAAGAATTGATAAGTTGAATTTCACTAAAATTAAAAACCTTTGCTCTGCAAAAGACACATCAAGAGAATTAATAGGCCAGAGATTTTTTTTTGGGGGGGGGGGATATTTCCAAAAGACTAATCTGACAAAAGATTCTTATGCAAAATATGCAAAGGATTCTTAAAATTCAACTTAAAAAACAAACAGTCCACTGAAAAATGGGCCAAGACAGGTACCTTAACAGATACCTAACCAAAGAAAACATACAAATGGTAAATAGGCTTATGAAGAGTGGCTCCACATCATGTGTCATCAGGAAAATGCAAATTAAAACAATAAGATACTGCTAACATATCTTTTATAATGGGCAAAATCTGAAATATGACATCAAATGCCAACAAGGATGGGTAACAACAGGAGCTCTCATTTATTACTAGTGTTAATATAAAGCAAAGCAGACACTTTAGAATTTAGTTTAGTGGTTGCTTACAAAAGTAATCATACATTTACCATATGATTCACAATCAAGTTTCTTAGTAAAAAGGCAAAGCAATTGAAAACTTATGACCATACATAAATATGCACAAGGATATTTATAGTGGCTAATTGCCAAAACTTGGAAGCAACCACAATATTCTTTAATAGGTAAATGAATGTGGTACATCCAGACAATGGAATGTAATTCAGTATTAAAAAGGAAATGAGCTATCAAACTCTGAAAAGATAAGGAGGAGCCTTAAATGAATAGTGCTAAGTGAAGGAAGCCAATCTGAAAAGGCTACATACTGTATTATTCCATCTATGTGACATTGAGAGAAGTGAGAAGAAGGCAGAGAGAGACATCTTTTCCTTTTCTTAAAGGCCACCTTATGGAATTAGGACTCTACCCTTATGACCTAATTTAACCTTAGCTACCTTTTAAAAGTTCTCTCTCTAAATATAAATCATGTTGGGATTTATGCTACAATATATGAATTTTGGGAAGGACACAATTCATTCCATAGCAGCTTACAAAGCTCAACTTAATCAAGCCCCTACTTCTCTGACCTCATTACTTTTGACAGCCAGGATTCAGGTGGCAGATCCATGTGTATTGAACTTTGAGTTAGAAATTGGGGGCACAAGGAAACTAGTGCTATGGGGCTATGGGACATTCATTCTGGAGAAGGTGGTAGCAGCTACCTGCAGTCTTTGGAGGTGTAGCAATAATATACATTCTAGCGGTGTTATACAGGATAAGATGAAGATTATGAAACCTGTACGTGGTGGAAGCAGTAGCCATAGAGTCTCTAGCAGACTGATTCTAGAGTGTGAATCACTAACTGGGGACATTATTCACTTGATGGTTCATAAGCCTGATCTGAACTATGCTGAGATTCTGAGAACTACTTAATATCTATTAGTAAGTTCTCCTTCAGCTCAACATAGTCATTTTCTAAGGTTTAGAGTTAAGAAGTCTGATTGATATACCACTTTTCCAAAATACTTTTCTTCTATTTATTCTTTTATATGGCTAATAGTTTTAAAAACATGCCACATATTGGTCACAGTGCAAAGCATTTGGCATGCATTATTTCAATTCCTCTAAGATAACTATGGAATTACTCTTAACCACTCACTGTATAGCCTCTTCAAGACCCTATATGATCAACATTTATGTGCTCATGCTGTTTAATATAATTTGCACTGAGCAGGTACTCAACAGGTATCAATGATGTACTAAAAAAATGGATAGAAACTTTCTTAGTCTGCTCAGGCTGTCATAACAATACCGTAGATTAGCTAATTGAATAACAGAAATGTATTTTCTCACATTTGTAGATGCTGAAAGTCTGAGGTCAGGGTGCCAGCATGGTTGGGTTCTGATGAGATCTCTTTTCCTGGCTTGTAGACAACAGCTGCCTTTTGGCTGTATCCTTACATGGTAGAGAGCAAGCAAGTATTCTTTGATGTCTGTTCTTACAAGGGCATATTAATTCCATCAAACTTGGGCCCTAAACTCAGGACTTAGTTACATTCAAAAGACCTCATCTCCAAATACCATCACATTTCAGAGCAGGGCTTCCGTGTATGAATTTTGAGGTGACATAAACATTCAGTCCATAACATATAAATATGCAGACATCTTTTAGCTGTTACTTTTGGGTGAAGACAATGGGAAGGTAACCTAGGAGCTGAGACACTAAATGGAGTACAATGAAGAGAGTCTTCTCTTAGGAGAGGTAGTTTGGGAAAATGTGAAGGCAATAATGTGACTACCTTGGTTAAACAGCTATCGAAGTTTACAGATTAATAAAAGTACACAACAAAAAATGACCTCAGTCATATTTCTATTACTCAAATTAATGAAATAAATTTGGTTGCAAAAGGATTACTCACAGCTTTTATCTTTTATACCTCTTATCATGAGTTTCCGTTTATTTTTAGTTTGTTCACCAGATACTCCTTTAGAAGTATCTGCAGTTGTATTAGTCAAGTATTTTGAAACTCCCTTAGGGCGAATAAGAGGAAATGGAGGAAGAATTAAACATCTATCCCTGTGTAATTTTTGCTGTTCATCCTTCTAGCCTCTCCTGTGGCTTTTGGCCCTCTCTTCTAGTTGAAGACTTGCATTAGATAATATCCTCTGACCTATTATTGGAATTCATTGTTTAGTCTTATTTCCAACCCTGGCTTCAATCTAGAGAGCAAGAGAGGGACAATGAATAGAAATGGGGATTTGTTAACACCCGTGGTTCTGCATTAATGAGGCAAGATTCTGGAGCTCTGAACCATCACTGGCTCAGGAGGGGAGAACAGCAGTATCTCCCCACTGAGTGCATTCTGGCAGCAGCTCAGCCAAGTCACAGTGTAGTTCTTCCAGCTACCCCATGATGGTGGATCACAGTGCAAGCTGGCAGAAGAATTGGCACTTCATAGACAAGTTAGAAAAAGTTTAAGCATTTGCTATTATGTAGTGGCAAAGAGAATGGGGTTTACAGTACAAATCCCAAAATGTCAGTGGTGACCTCGTGCATTCTGCATTTGCAATATACGGCAACAGGGAAGACCAAGGATCTATCTGTGGAAGCTCTCAGCAACATGGGGGAGAGGGGAGTCATAGCACTTGTCTCATTGAGCACATGATAAAAAATGTGTCTCTAAAGTCAGCTTTTATAGACACATATAATACTGACACTTGTGACTCATGAAAGACTGCCTGCGTGCATCTGGAGTGTGTGTGTACGCGTATGTATGTGGAGGGAGCTATAACACTTCAGCTGGCACTTTTAAGGTACACTATGTTGTAGTCTGGGAGGCTGTTCTGGACTTTAAAACTATTCTTATACCTACCCTATCCACTGTATTTACTTGGAATACCCATGACTTTTCCAGCACCTAAGTGATAGAATCCTTGCCAGTAGGTGACTGTGGTTCTGGCTCTGGGCCTCCTATTAGCTATTAAAGCTTTCTGAGTACCTGGCCACCTGTGTTCGGCTTTCTTTCTACTGGCCTGGTCTGTGTACCAGCTCTGTATGTTTGCATGCTGTTCTCCAGGCAAACCCCTGGATTCCACTTTGCTTTGCCTCATTGTAGTTGTTGTGTAGGTGTGGTCTAGATGATGGCTGTAGGGAATGCTTGGGGTCCAATGAATTGTTAGAAAATCAGAGGTCCCAAGAGTGTAAAAGGATTCCAAGGTAGGACATTTTCAAGAAGGCTATCATTCATTTCCTTTGTAGCTTGTGGTAAGGAAGAGGTTGTCCATTAATTTATGCTAAAGTGACACAAAGAAAAAAGTTATCAGGATGTCTGCTTTCAAGAGAAATATGCCTACCATCTTTAATTTTGGAGGGGTGAATGAACTGATACTGACATCTCTGCTTTTCTAATTATTCCATGTTTCATTCTATTCTTCCCATTCCCTAAGACAGAAGGCAGTTATTTATGACCCTCATAGAATTCTTAGCCTAGGTGGCCCTGTTTGCATCAGTGGGAATACTGCTGAGCTTTGGATGCTCGTGAGATAAGGCCACTAGATAAGGCAGAGGTTCCTCTGTCTCTTGGGGAAGGTGAGGGACAGTGCAGATCTCTTCCTGGGCCCACCCATAACAAATCAGTTTCACTGTCACACTTAATGCTAGAATTTAAGTTTAGAGGATTTTTGTGTTCTCTGTAGGAGTATTCCAGGCTAGGCTGCAATGAATTCACTTCCTTGCTTAGAAAAACTTGCTTCGGTTTTGGAAGGAGTTACTAGAAGTCTTTCCAATTGGACTTAGCCCTTTTAAGGTGCTTCATATAAATTAAGCCTTGGAATTCTTCAGAGAAATTTTTGATTTTATAGCTTCTCTCATCTAAAGTGCTATCATTAAATTATCATTCTAAATTGCTTCACTGACAGCTCTACTTCTTAAAATAGAGATCAGTTATATTCCTGGACACTAACATCAAAAAGCTGAATCTGAAATTCTAGTTTCCAAATGGTGGCTTGTTTTTAAATACTATTTTTCTACTTTCTAAGATCTCTTGATTTGTTTTAGAAGATAAGACATATGTTTCTTTTCTAAGTATATTCTATAATCAGTATCTATACATAGTGAGCATGATTCGCTGTTGCTTCTCTGTTTCATTTGCTTTAATTTGCTTCTCTGTTGCAATTGGTGCAAGGGTCCCCTTTTCTTACCTGGGTATTTTGCAGCTCTTAATTTCACTTTCAACCATACTGATGATGTCAGGGAAGGCTGGAATGGGCTTGTACTGACACTGGCAATGTCCTCAGAAGATCTTAGGTATAACCTGGCTAGGTGCCACCTTGAGGAATACTAAAAAGGTAGCTTTCTTCCTTTCCTCCCACCCTTCCTCAAATAGTTATTTATTTATTTATCACTTACTCTATGCCAAGCTCTGCTGACTCATCAGTGGACAAATTATGGAATTATATTCTAGTGGAGGACAGAAACAATGAAAAATTGAGCAGAGATACAGAATACAAATAGAATTAAACATTCTGAAGAAGATAAAGCAGGGTACAAGAATGGGGTGAGACACGTACTGGAATGGAGTAGTCTGGTTGCCTAGAATCCTTAGGGAAGTCTTACCTGAAGAGGTGATATAAGAACTGACCCTTAAATAATTGAGCCACATGAAGATCTCAGGGAAGGGTGTTCCAGACAGAAGGAAGGGCAAGTGTGAACGCTGTGAGGTGGGAGCCATTTCAGTGTACTTGGGGAATACAAGAAGGTGATTGTGGCTGAAGCCTAGTCAATAAGCAGGGGAAAGAATGTTTGATGAAGTCAGATCTGTCAGAGGCCCCTTCATATGGAACTTATAAATCAGTAAATGCCTTTACATCATAGTTTTAGTCAAAATCTTGGTGGCAGAAAGGAATGGATTCTTATTTATTATTTTTATTTGTGCAACCTTCTTAATTAGCTGTTTCATTTCCTAAATGGTGCTCTGTCTTTATTAGTGGGTGCTTTGAGAGAAAAAGCCTGCTTTAAATCCCGGTACCTGTATTCTGAGTGCTTCTGCTTCCCTCCCCTTTCTGTTTTGGGGACTAAAGAAGTGTTAATCCAATAGCAGTATGTTGAATGGTGCTGCATTGGAAAGCTACTCAAAGTTATCTTTGTTGATGTGATAGAGATTTCGACTGAGAGAAGCTGACAGGGACATACCACGTATAGCAAAATGAATAAGGATTTCTTTCTTTTTTAATATTTTATTTATTTATTCATGAGACACACACACACACACACAGAGAGAGAGAGAGAGAGAGAGGCAGAGACACAGGCAGAGGGAGAAGCAGGCTCCATGCAGGGAGTCTCCCAAGTCTCCAAGATCATGCCCTGGGCAGAAGGCAGACACTAAACCGCTGAGCCACCCGGGCTGCTCGAATATGGATTTCCTGAGGAAAAAATTTTAGTTCTCAAGTGCAAAACATTTTTAATTTTTGTGGTTCTAACAAATACCTCCATTGAAAATTAAATATTTCATTTCATACTTTTCTAATAGAATATATTGAAAAGAGCATGGGATTTAGGGTCAGAAGACTGCTGTGTCAGTTCAGGGCAAGATCTTCAGCTCTGTAATAATGCGCCCATTCTATAGGTTGAACGTGTGTGGTTCTTCCCCTTCCTAGCTGTGTATTTGAGTAAAGTAAAACCTCTTGGTGGCCATTTTCTTATCTATAAAATATAATAGGTTTGTTGAAAAGATTAAATTCTGTAATTTAGATAATGCATATAGCACAGTGTCTAGCTCATGGAGTTAGTTTCTATTGCCATTATTGATACTTCCTTTGTGCTTTGTACTATGCCAAGCATTTTATTTTTATTTTTAATTTTCTAATTAAAAATTTATTGGAGTAATTCACTTACATAGTTGAAAAAAGTCAAAATACAACAAGGTATAAAACAATGACAATGAAAGTCTCTTGCCCTATCCCACCACACTCTATTCTACTCCTTAATGGAACCACTTTAAACTTTTTGACTTGTTTCTTCTGACTCTTATTTCTATATATCTAAATATGGTACTATTTTTTGATTTATATAGTTTATACATTATCCATAGACTTTATCTTGGTATGTCTGCTTTTCATCCTCTCTTCCCCCAGCATTTTCCCAATCCAATATGGTCATCTTCCAACACAGTTACATCATGACTACATACAGATCATCACCTGCTCTGTCAAATATTACTCTGATTACTCTTGCTTTTTTTTTTAAATTTCCCTCCCCACCCCACCCCCCAGAACTGTAAAGTATCTTTTTCTCTTTTTTGTGCATCTCTCTCTCTTACTTCAGTGTGCTTAATTTTCTATGTAACCATCAATTTTTCAAATTCCCTTACAAAATTTCAAAACCCCATGGAATCATGTTTCCTATAAGATCAAACAAGCCAGCTAATCTATTATGTTTTATTTTTTTTCTTAGGAATAAACTTCTGGAATACTGTGTTTTCTTAATCCTGAACTAGTTGTCTTGGCCTGCTGCACATGTGTTCTCTCAGGGCCTCCATTTATCTGTTTCCTGGATCCAGTGTCATCTTCTTTGGTTTAATTAAGCATTTCTTATTGTAACTTCCTGAGAAAGTGTACATGGGGTACAGTTTTGAAATGTTGACCATCTGATATATCTTTATTTTACCTTCACACAGGGTTGATTTTGGCCAGGTAGGGAATTCTCAGTTGGAAATAATGATTCTTGGAATATTTTTAAAATTGATTTTATTTTTTTGTAATGCACACACACCATTCTTACACTCACATATTGTGCACATGCTTTTACTTCAGTGTATCATTGTGATAAGCCATGTGTGCTTTTGATTGTGTGATAGGTTTATTCTCTTCCTTTTTGCTTGGATAGCTGACTCATTTCCTGATTTTAAAGTCTTTTTCCCCATTGCATTCTAACTCTAAGGCCGCTCTTGTGGAGTTCTATTGACATTTTTTAATCCCACTTCCTTTGTTATATCGCCTATGATTTATGCTTTGAGTCCTTTAGAATCTTCTTTTTTGCCTGGTTATCTGAAGTTCAGTGACATTGTGGCTTGATGTGGTTTTGTTTTGTGTCAATCTGTGTGCCAAGCACTTGGCAAGCTCATTCAATGCATGCATGTTTTCCAGTTCTAGGAATTTCCCCTGTACCTACTCTTTAATAATATCCTCCTGTTTGCTAACTTTTTGTTTTGCTTTCTTCCTAGAATTCCTGTAAATTAGTAGTTGGATATATTGGGATTTTTTTTTTCAACTTTCCCTGGCTTTCTATTTAGCCCTCCCCACTTTGGGAGAAATCCTTAAATTTCTTTCAATTCTTTATTGAATTTTAGTACTTTCTCATTCTCTATTCCATAATAACATTCTTTTCTATATGGAATTAATAGTGTTTCACCTCTCTGAACCTACTAAAATATTTTTATCTCTTTTCCCTATATATTTTACAATCTCCATTTTTGTTTTTGTTTTCTTCTTCTTCTTCTTCTTCTTCTTCTTCTTCTTCTTCTTCTTCTTCTTCTTCTTCTTCTTCTTTTTTACATTAGAGGTTTTCCTCAAATAGCTGTTGACCTTGGTTCCACTTTAAAGCTTCTAAATTTAAAAAGATTGTAACTGCCTAATGAACATGGAGGAACAAGAATTCTCTTAGATTATTTTCAGGAAGGTAAATTGATACAAAATAACTAGGAAAAAGTAGTTTGTGTATAAATTTGAAATATGCATACCTTATGACCCAGTTCTTCCATCTTTAGCTAAAAACACAACAGGGAGGCCTGTATATGTGTATGAAGAGATACATGCAAGAATGTCCAAAGTATCATTATTCACAATAAGCAGAAAATGGGAACAAATGAGACATCCATTAATAGTAGAATTGATGCAAAATTGTTTTTGTAATGGAACAGTATACAGCATTGAAAAATCTGGACTATGAATGATAGACTATTAAGTGCAAGAATACAGATAAATCTCACAAATAAAATGTTGAAGAAAAAAACCAGGTAATAGATTTCTATTGACAGTAGAGTGGGTATATTAACTTGTGGTATTGCCATCCAAGAATATTATGTGGCAATTAAGAAAAAAACCCCAAAACTCTAGATGCTTCCAAATTCACAGGTCAGTCTCTCAAGCATAATGTGGAGAAGAAGCCAAACAAAAAAGGCATATGTTATAAACATCTGTTTAGGTAAGATTCCAAAACAGGCAACACTAAACTATGGTGTTAAGAATATAGAATAGTAGTTATCTTTGAGGAGAGGAGGGAGGGGTTGCCTTTGGGAAGGCCATGAGGGGAATGGTATTTGGACTACTGGAAGTGATCTATTTTGATTTATTTCATGGCTATGTAGGTGTTTACTATGTGATATTTCATTGAATATATTTCACTCATGTGTTAGGCTCTGTTTTGCATATGTGTTACATCTTAAAATAATTTATAAAATAGAATGAAGAATTAAAAAACATGGTTGGAAATTCTTTGTGTCTGGTCAAAGTTGGATAACTCATAGCCTTCACTAAAGATCTAATGGCCAGGGATCTAGAAAGTTTCCTGAGGGGAACTTAACTGTCAGTATTTTTAAATTTTCCCCCTAAGGAAACATTCAGTTATTCAGGAGAATAGTGTACCAATTACTTGCCTGAGGCAGTATTTACCTGGCTGCCAGCATTCCTAAAGCAGGATGTAGAAAAGAGTTGGGGGTCTTGTTATCAGTAAGCCACTTTAACTTAATTTGCCTATTTTCAGTAGGGTACTACCTCGACCCTTAATCCTCCTGGGTTTATAATGTCCATGGTTCAATTTCTCTAACAAACAAATCCTGCTTATGGACTGCATAATGCCTTGGAATGTAACTCTTCCTAATATATACTCTCAATCAAACATCTTCTTTTCAGCCTTTTGCTTCTCTTGTTCCTTTGGAAGAATAAGTTACCACCATTTCAGGACCTTTTCTGGTGTCTTATTTTATGAAATCCCTCATTTGTTATTTGCATCCCACCTGTCACCTTGTGTATTTAACATTTACATTTCTTAGATCTCTTCTTCTGTCCATATTTCATCTTCCAAAACTCTATTTTTGTTTCCAAAATGGCTTCTGTTTCCCATTTTTTTCTTTGTGATTTGAATTTATGAGTTGAACTGCATCACCCCAAAATTCACATGTAGAAGTCCTACTTCAGAATGTCACCTTGTTTGGAGATAGAGTCTTTATAGAGGTAATCAATTTAAAATGAGGTCTTTAAAGTAGGTCCTTATTCAATATAACTAGTCTCTTCATAAAAAGGAGAAATTTAGTCATAGACACAGGCTTAGAGGGAATATAATATGAAGAGATATAAGAAGACAACCATCTACAAGCCAAGGAGAGAAGACTGGATCATATCCTTTGCTCAAGGTCCTTAAAAGGAACTATCTGTTGACACCTTAATTTTGGACTTAGAGTCTTTAGAACTGTGAGACAATAAATTTTTTTCAGTTTAAGCCTCCAATCTGTGGCATTTGTTATGGTAGTTTTAGCAAACTAACCACAATGACTTAAATTGTTTACTATCATTATGTTTAATGAGAAGTTGTGTGGTTTTTTTTTTTTTTTTAAGATTTTATTTATTTACTTGAGAGAGACAGACAGCACAAGCAGGAGGAGCAGCAGACGGAGAGGGAGAAGCAGGCTCTCCACTGAGCAGGGAGCCCAACATGGGACTCCATCCCAGGACCTGACCTGAGCCGAAGGCAGATGCTTAACCGATCAAGCCACACAGGCACCCCTAATGGGAAGTTTTGAGAGGCATTTTGCATGTATTTTACTTAATGTAAGTGCTACTCTACAAATGGAAAGGTCTCTGTAAGGGATAGAGAATAGAGAATCTGAATTGAAGTGTGCTGGATTGGCACCTTAGTCTCTTTTTTTTTTTTTTTTTTTGGCACCTTAGTCTCTTGATGACTGCAATAAACCTCTCTGAATTTTGCTTTCTTCATCTTTAGAGAGTGATGACATGGATCTTGCTTAGGGATTTTAATGGACAAAAAAGTATCGTTGAAAGTACATTGTCCATTGTGAACTATTTCAGTGATAACTGTGCTTATTAATTTAGGAGAGAAGGAAGAAGATCTGATATTTGTTGACTTCTTACTATATGCTTTACTTACACAATCTAATTTTGGTCATCATAATAGCTTTATTGAGGATTGTGTAATTATTACCATGCCAGAGAAATCTGGCTCATAAAACCAATAATTGGTCTTTGATTTTAAAGTCAGAAAATGGGAGACAGGGAGTTCAAATGAAAATTTGGATACCATCTCCATCACACTCTTTTGGTTATATGCCCTGCAAGAAGCAAGACACCTGGACAGAAAGTAAACTAGATCTAGAGATACTTCAGAGACCAGGATGTTTCATTATTATCTAGTACCTCTACTGTTTACTACATGTACTGGTTTATGATAAATTCACTGATCTGATGAGACAGCCTTACATACATTGATTCCCATTGCATGGTCCATGGGTTAGTAGCACCAGCACCACCTGGGAACAAAATCTCTGGCCTCTCCCCAAAGTTCCTTAAATCAGAATTTATATTTTGACTAGATTCTCCAGGTCATTCATATGCACAAAATAATAAAGCTTGGGAAACACTTAAGATAACATTAGCTGGTTAGAGGGCTGAATTAATAGGAACTAAACTTACCTTTTCTGTAGGAGACTCACCTCTTTTCTCTTTGGTCATTGTCAGTTCTTCATGGTTTCCTGCTTTTAGTAGATTAGTCCCTGGGATTTCTCATTCTTTATCTCATTCTTTTACCCAATTTCCTTAGTGACTTACTATTATACACACACACACACACACACACACACACACACACACACACACATGGCTAGCCTTGGAAAAGTCCTTAGATGAGTACCTTGTGGACTGCAGGTCTTTCCAGCCACCCAGGCACTCTCTCATGCTGTCTTCCTGAATATTCCATTTCTTTGAGTATTCTTAACTATCATGAATAATTTGGGTTCTTTCTTTTAGTTAGCCACTTACCATGTGTATGAAAGTTCCCATTTCCAACTCTTAATTTTTTGAAAAGTTTTATTTATTTTAGAGAGAGAGCAGGAGGGAGGGGCAGAGGGGGGAAGGAGAGAGAGAGAGAGAGGTTCCAGCAGACTCCCACTGAGTACAGAGTTTAACTTGTGGCTCAATCTCATGACTCTGAGATTATGACCTGAGCTGAAATCAAGAGTTGGATTCTTAACCAATTGAGCCACTCAGGCACCCCAAGCTCAGCAGTCAACTCTTATTAATGAAATTCTAATTAATGAAATTTCTAATTAATGAAATTCTTCCTAAGGGAGAAATAATCCAAGGTTTCCCACTATGAGGAATTTTTAAAACAATTATTTACAAACTACAGCAGAACTTGATATTATGCTTAAATTCTCATTTCTTTTAATTCAGGGTCTGGGTTATGATACATGCATACTCAGTGTTTCGTAAATGATTTATTATTCCAAGTAGTTGAGCATTTCTCTAACTCCTTCACTGGACTGTGAAGTGGGACAATATTTTGATTGATTTTCAACTTTCTGATGAAGTTGTCCTATTGCATGACTCTACTTTTTTTTTTAAGATTTTATTTATTCATGAGAGAGAGAGAGAGAGGCAGGCTCCATGGCTCCATGCAGGGAGCCTGATGTGGAACTCGATCCCGGGTCTCCAGGACCATGCCCTAGACTGAAGGTGGCACTAAACCACTGAGCCACCTGGGCTGCCCCTATTGCATGATTCCAAAAGCATGGCCTGTCTCTATACACACCTATCTTCTTTGAGCATCCTGAAACGTCATATACATCGAACTATCAAGGACCATATGGAATTTCTTTGTCTTAGATTAGGATGGATAGTTTGTGCAGAGTGCTGGAGGTAAATTTGAATGTGTTTTATGAGCCCAGTCTTCTTTATATTAAAGATAGTTTAATTCTGACAGGAGAAGCAGTGTTTAGATCTGTTTCCTGGAAAGGTTATATGTACTCAAAATCTTTGAATTTTCTGATGTTAAAACCCTTCATATTTTTTCTCTGCCTGAAATATAAGAGACAATACTGGCTGGGATTAGGAATAAAATGAGTGGATGCACAAAAGGTCTGCAGGGTACTGTAAGGCCCATCTTATTTAATAAAGAAATTGTTCTTAGTGCCTTATTCATGGTCTCTGGTCCACCTCTGATAATAGTATGTAATTAATGGGATTAAAACCATATATTCAAATTTCTCCATTGTACAGTCCTTTCCAATCAGTTTATGTGCCTTATATGTGATGTAGATTGAAAAATTCTGCAGGCAAGGAGCTGGAACTCACAGAACAAAGCCAAAGATTTATGTGGCTTTGCAATCCTTTGGGAAAAAAAAGGGTCAGATGTTTGTGAAACATCTTAAAGTTTTACTTTTATACTCTTCTCCAAAGCTTGTTTTAGGAAATTACATCTTGAAAATTCAGTCCAAATACAGAAACAAAATCCTTTCTCTTTGAAATTGTATAATAAAGCCTGGCACCGTTTTCATCAAAGGAAAATACCAGAGGCAGGAACAGAGAGAAAAGGTTGGATTTGGCAGAAATAGAGTCCATGAATAGAAGCCGTGGTCTCAGGGTCTTGGTTGCGGATTTACTAGTAAACCTGGTCTTTAAACAATCCTGTAAGCTCCTAAATTCTATAAGGTCACAGCATATCTATCATATCCTTTCCTTTTCATCTTTCCCAGGACTTTTTCTGCCAAGCACTTTTGTTGACTTACCCCCTCTCTCTCTTCTAGACCTTATCTTCTCCTCTCTATTCATTACTTACCACACCTTGGGATGGTTTGGCCTTACCAAGAATTAAAAATAAGAGAATCAATTTTAACTTTGTTTGCAAAACATACCTAGATTTCTTTCTGGCTAAAATCTCACATTTCCAACTGGGAATGTAGCTCCTTTGGGGGAACTCTGACACTTTGCCTCTGGTAAACTTGCTGTTTCTGCAGAACCTAAACATCTCTATTTTTTTTTTTTTTGTAGTCAAAACTAATGTTCATGATACTTTCCTAGCTAAAAAAAAAAAAACAAACTGAAAAACTACAATTTTTTTAACTAAGGTGATGTAAAATTTTTAAGCAGCAAAACTTTGGAAAACCCTTTTCAAATGGCCTTATTCTTTCTTTCTGACATATAAAGAATTGGGCAGAATGGACTTCTTTCTGTATTCAGTGAGCATCTCCTCTTGCAAAGCAATGGTTCTTAGGTCAGTTACCAGTTATGTTTGAAGGAATGGTCCATGTATTTTCCTGAATTCTCTTAGCTAGGTGATGGTCTTTTTAAATGTTTAAATTATTTTAAAGGAATAGTGGAAAATGTATTATATTGATCTAGCAATTTTAGGCCCAGCTAAAGTATAGTCAAGATTCTGTGGTGTTAGCTTTTTAATCCTGGTTTTGTGGGAGTCTAGGGCAAGAGGTCAACCCATGGACTATTTCTGGGTCCTACATATCATGCCTTTAGAAAAATCTCCCTTCCCAGTCATGTGCATTACAAACTCCAAAATATTTATTTAGCATAGGTTTTATTTGAAGTTTTGGTTTAACTTTATGTTTAAGCAGCATAGCCTACTTTTCTATTCTCACCAAATATTTCTCTGCCTAATCTTTCCGATGTTCCAGGTTGAAATTAGGTTCACAGTGCAAATGTCAGGGGAGGAGGCATTGTAATGTGATTAGCTATTATTTGTTGGGATTATTCTGTGCAAGGCTGTGTTAGTCATTCCTTCAGTCACTCTCTGCAGTGGGCATGATTATTCACCATCCCCATTTCAGATAAGCAAACTGAGGCCTAGAGAGACTAACTAACTTGCTTCAAACCACATGTGGAGGCATGGCAAATCTGGGATTCAAATATAGGCCTTCTGGTGCTAGCAATGCAATGCCAGTGTATCTAAATGGTGACTAGAATCTTCTCTGTGGGATAAAGGACTTATACTATAGATGCTTCTGAAACTGAGTTTTTGAAATTCTGGGTAGTGAGGAAGGCAAGATAATGAAGCAACTACATTACCAAAATGAGGGGATAGACATAATGAAGAAAACGTCTAGGAAAGAAAAGTGTTCTTTTCTACTGTTCTTTTCTAACAATGTAAACATTGTTCAGTAGAACTGATCCTGACCATAAGACCAAATGTTGTTTCTCACTTGTTAAGAATAGCTGCCAACTATCCATGTGAATGGGCAAATAGCATTGCGAATTCAACAGAAGTGATGAGGTATCTCCATTATAGTCCTCTTTTTTAGCATCCTTCATTCATACATCCTATATTCTAGAAGAATCAGACTTACCAAAAATGCATTTCTGTTGTTGTCTATCATGACTGTTCAGTCAAATAGCATAATGAAGGAACAAATGCAGAACATATAGAACTGCAACTGATTTGCAAATTCATTTTTCATGCCGATTAATAGAAACTCATGATTCCAATGTTAAGAAAATGATTTATAGATGAATTATAATTCATTGGTAGAAAAATTTTCCAAAAGTCTCTACACGTTTTGTATTTACACCTAGGGTGAGATCCCGAGGTGGTTCTATTTGTTTTCCATCCCTGGGGCAAATGGGTCCATCTCTACCATTGTCTTGATTACATAGAAACATTTACTTCTGTCTAATCCTTCCTGCATTCTCCACCTCACACCCAGCATTTGTAAATTTTCTGTCTCTGAGCAGCAATGCTCTCATTAACACTACCATTTGATGTCACCATTCTCTTCTGATATTCTTGGAGCAATGTTTGTACAGCTGTACTCTTTGTTTTCCAATCAAGAGAGTCTAGGGAATATACTGATGAGCTTTCCATACAAATCCAGAGAACATGCCCAGGTAAGGATTGTGTGGCTTGAATTTCTATTTTCGCTTCTTTCTGACATAATTCTTTAACCCAGCAAATGTGTCAATTTGGGTGCCGTCAATGTCAGCAATATACTTTGCATGTTTTTGGATTTTATATTCAAATATTTTGCCAGAGGCAATTAAGGCAGAGCTTTATTTTGGAAACAGTAGAGAGTTCTGGCCAATATTCTACGGGATGAAAGTGCCAGGCACAGAGTTCCCAACCAAATGTATTTGTAATGAAAAATAACAGTAGGCATACATACTGCTCCTGAGAGAAGTTCCTGCCACAAAACCATTGGGCAGAGCATAGCAGAGCTCATCCACCAGCCTGGAAGGGTTTCAGATCCCATTGCACCTGTGTGCTTACTGAGGATGGGAAGAACAAAGAAACCATGCAGCCAAGGATGAGAACAAGGGTGAGGGGATGAAATGACAGATACTGGGCCAGGGGATAAGAAGTCATCAACTATTGAGATTGGGCAATTTCAGAACCTACTGTGAGAAGAATCAGGTGAAAAAAAAATCCAAAATATCAGCATTACTAATTGGTAAAGCTGGATTGGAGAAGTTGGCTTGGATGTGAGGCTACAATGAGCTTCTTAACCATTTTTTTTTTCAGAAGTAGATTTACTGATCATGGGCAGTCCTGACAACTGCAGATCTCTTTCGCAAAGGCAGACCTTGCCCTGTGAGATTGTCATGAGGAGGAGCTAGCAGGCTAGCTCAGAAAAGAGAGAGCATGAATGGTATCTTACCAGAGGCTCCTCCACAGGATGACATGAGTGAGCTTGTAACACCAAAAAGGCTTATCACAATACAATATCATCTTTTTAGCTCCACCTCAAAGCCAAAACTACTTAGTGTGGCATAGCCTTTATACATTTCTCTTTAAGGCTCTTTAAACATTTCACATGCCTTTGTGTCTTTAGGCTTTTCATGTACCTTCAGTCTCATCCTGTCCACTCCCCAAAATGAAGCCTGTGTTCCAGTCATACTGAGCTGCTTGCAATGCTAGGAACACCTCTGTGATCTTTGTTTGAAATGTCCTTTCTATCTGTGCTCCAATACCTCCTTACCATGTGCACACCTTGTTCTTGGTAACAATTTCATATTAAACTTAATCGTCTTTTTCTTTGGAAAAACTTCCCTGATCTATGTTAGCTAGTCTTACAAAGTTTTCATAGTTTCTATGGCAGATACTGCTAGTTGTCTACCAAGTTGTACTTCTCTGCTGCTTCATCATGGCACATTTAAAATCTCTTCCCATACTACCTTGCTGATAATTGACTGACCTATTTCTGGCCACTGAAATGTAGGTGTTTCTAGATAGAGCTTCTGGGGAAATTTATTTTTTTTTTTTAATTTTAATTCCATTACAGTTAACATTGGGAAAGCTTTTTTAAAGGGACAGATTAACTGGTATGCTTCTCTGGCTTTTATCCCTTCTTCCTCCTGCTTTTTTTTCCTGGAATGTGAATAGAATGTAGGTGCTAGTTATGCCATTTTGTCACCATGAGGATGAAACTCAGTATATAGAGCATGATGGAGTAAAATGCTTAAAACAAAATGAAAAAAAAAAAAAAAACAATCCGGGTCCCTAATGCCATGATTAAGCTGTAGTATGAGTCCTGGGCTGTCTTTTCTGCAGATTTCTTATTAAATGAAGCAGATTCCTTCCTCTTAAAGCAATTGTGAATTGAGTTTTGTGTTACTTTTTGCCAAATATATTTCTGACCAATAATGCTTCTGTCATTGTGTTTTTTTTTAATCTCTATGTATTCTTTGATTTCATAACTAGTCTGTGAGCAGCATGAGATAAGGGATTGTGCTTATTCATTTGTTTACCCAGCACTGAGCATGTTCTCTACCACAGGGCAGGAGCTCAGAACATCTTTTTTGAATCTGAGATTTGTGGTATTACTACAAAAGCCAATTTTCTCTCTGCTGGTCATAACTACACTGTTATTAATATTCTACTTACATCCAAAAACACATATCTTTCAAGTAGCTGAGAATAATTCACCATAATAAGATTGACTTTAAAATCATGAGGTTGATTTTTACGTGTGGTGTGTGTTATCACTCGTAAGTTGTATAAAAAACCTGTCACTTTTGAATCTAAGAGGGTGAATATTGCCAGAAATCACACTAAGTGAAATACTAGATTAGGCTTTTGTGTTAGAAAATTACATTTTTTTTAATTCAATGAACTCAGATTTGGGAGGGAATTTTCAATTTTTTTTAATTTGCATTTTAAATAGGCTTCACAGCAAATGTGGGGCTTGAACTCACAACCCTGAGGTCGAGTCATATGCTCTTCACAGTGAGCCAGCCAGGCATCCCTGGGAGGTAACTTTGAATAAACTTAATTTTTAACTTTATATAGAGTGATCATAGCCTCCTTTCTCCCCTCACCCTCCAATAAAAACCCCCTAAGTAAACAAATGTCTTTTCTGTTTGTTGGTGATACACACATGGTACACAATCTTGAACCACATTTTGGGCTTGGTTTCTTTAGTCAGAACCAGCAAACTTGAGGCATAATTTTGCTAAGACCCAAATTTCTCTGTTACACTGGTAGTAAAAATAGCCTCATGGTTCTTGCTTGTGAGTCTTTATCCACTGGGCACTATTTATTCCCATAACATGGTCATAAAGGACATGCTGGCAGTGTTAGTAAGAGGATTTATTTTCAGTGAAGACTCTAAAGCAGATCATTTCTTCCTTCCAAGTTTATGCTCAGGCAGGACATGTGGAGCAGTCTCAGCCACCAGAGCCACAGGTTGCTGACCTCCATGTCCAGCACCAAGCAGAGGCACTTCAGGTGAAAAGGCATAGCCCAATGCTAGTCAGGCATTTCAGTATTAACTACTCAATAATGAGGAACTGTACACTGAGTAAGTGCATAAGCAAAGACTGGGGTATAGTAACAGAGGCCCCAACATAATAAATTGGCATCTCAACCAAGATCAGAGCTCATTTGGGAAAAGAATAATAAGAAACACAGAGATTGGATCAATATAGAGACAGTTACTCTGGCCATGGTCCCTGAGTGACAATGAACTGCAATCTAATATTTGAATCCATTCGAAGCATTTCAGGTCACTGCGTGTGTGTGTGTGTGTGTGTGTGTGTGTGTGTGTGTGTGTATTGCATATAATTAGCCTTATATTTCTTGATACAGAATGAGAGATTGCCATTCTTCACAAAGCCTTTCATTATATATATTTTTAAAAATCCTTGTTAAAAATCATTCTGGGTTCTTTGCATAGGTACCTGGACCCAGGTAGTTCCTAAATGACAATAATTAGCACTAATGTAGAATTGCCTAGAGTCAGTCAAATCAGGTGAAGAGGCCATCTTTCATAAATGTCTTAATGAAGCCCATTTCTTCTATATATGTTACACATTAATGAAAACATTATTGATATTTTCATTTATTTTTCTTCTAATCATTACTCTTGGTAAACTACCTCAATACATATTGTTATGCACAATGGTTCTAAAAATTTGTTTGATCTTAAATGAAATTGTTAGATGATTTTCTTTTTTTTTTTTTAATTTTTTTTTATTTATTTATGATAGTTACAGAGAGAGAGAGAGAGAGGCAGAGACACAGGCAGAGGGAGAAGCAGGCTCCATGCACCGGGAGCCCGACGTGGGATTCGATCCTGGGTCTCCAGGATCGTGCCCTGGGCCAAAGGCAGGCGCTAAACCACTGCGCCACCCAGGGATCCCTGTTAGATGATTTTCTACCTGCAGAAGTACTTAAAGCATGTTCATTGCTTTATTTAGGAGAACTAGATTTTTTTCCCTTAGTAGTATGAAAAGGGTAGGGGACAATGATGGATGACAATGATGGTTGGCAGTCTTCTCTGGGTATTTTGCCTAGGACTTTCCCTTGGCTACATATGATAGATCACATTTTAAAGTTTCTGATAATGAGTAGGAGCAATAAAACTGAGTCACCTGTTTGTGTGTACAAACGCACAACTTTTGTTACACACAGTGTTACTAGATACCTTTTATTATAGATCTGATTACAGATTGATTTTATCTTTCTGCTGGGAAATAACTATTGTCCTTGAAGGTGAAAAGGCTATAGGATGATTATAAGTTTAAAATTGAAAAACCACATGCTTATTATTTTGGAGTGAATTAGACAATTATTTTCACACAAAGAGTTATGCAAATAATGAAATGGGTTTTCCTGGTTAATCCCAAATAATTGTACACCTAGACCTATCCATACCAGTGTGACATTGGTTCATTCTTTCAAGAGACATGGCAGGTCTAGCAGGCCCATCACCTGTGCCACAGAATACCTGGTTTTCAGCTCCCATCTTTCTAGGGAAGGTCCTGGGAGCTGCAGTACCTTGGAGCTCTCTCTACACTTTGGCACTCTGCTTTCAAAAATCTTTTTCTCTTTATTTCTTCTTAGGCAACCTTTGAAACCCCCACGTTTGCAAATTCCTCCTTTATTTTTATTCTTGCGCCTTTGGGGTGGCTTATGATGTCTTAATTAACGTTTTTATCTAGTCAGTATTGTAATTGCTTTCCAAGGCAATGGTAGGAGGGGAACTTTATAAATAAAGTGATTATTCTTTCAAAATCAAACAAGGCAGGATTTAGTTTACCTTGTGTGGGTCTGCTGCTCCCTTAGAGGCATCTATGGGCTGAAATCTGCATAGATGAGCATTTCCTTGCACGTGTGTAGGAGGGGTCGAAGCACACAACCTGTTTACTTGAGTTACTTGACATTGTTGGGATGCTGGTGGGTGGCCTCACAGCTGCTGTTTGGAAGCTGCCACAGCAGGGAAGAAACCACATTAAACAGTAAGGAACAAACTGTACCAAAGTGGGAAAAAAAATGGTACAATTGACAAAACTATTCAGCATAAATAGCCTGGACAAGC
This sequence comes from Vulpes vulpes, assembly GCF_048418805.1. Taxonomy (NCBI): domain Eukaryota; kingdom Metazoa; phylum Chordata; class Mammalia; order Carnivora; family Canidae; genus Vulpes; species Vulpes vulpes. Next base: position 97,594,509 of record NC_132785.1, read on the forward strand.
TGCCTCATTTGGAAAGTGTCTGTAGATAGTATGGCCTCATGATTTCCCTTAATTTCTACTACAGCAAGTTTTCAAAAGGTATCAGGTAAAGGGGGCATCAAGATAGCAGATTGGTGGTTTCTCTCTTCCCCCCCTCAAAAGTCATGTAGTGTCCTGTACCTGCCATGCACAGCAATAAAGATTTGCAGCCTAACAAGATTCTAGGGCTGCAGAAAGTACATGTGGAAACTACATTTTGATTGATCACCATATTTCCTTTGGCTTTATTTTAGAACTGTGAAAATAATTGCAGCATCAGCAATCATCACTTAAAGGAGGGAGGAGAAGACTTATGTCATTGAATGTTTGCTACATAATTGAGTTTGGTTTTTAATTACAAAGAAGGGTCGTGTGTCAGGGAAGTAACTGTCACTGCAGTGCCCCTTCTCCACTGAGTTCTGCCATTTTTGGCAAACACTACATCCAGTACAAAAGCTCTGACTGAGTTGTTAATCATGTTTGTTGGGCAAGCCACAATAATCTGCTGCCTGGATACAAAGCCAAGTACAGAGTCACCGGCAGGATGTGATAAAACACTTGATACCTCTCACTTTCAGACTCTGCTTATGGTAAGGATTAATTTTTTTCATCTCCATTTAATTAAAGGGGGTAAATGAAAGGAAGTGATTTCAGTTTTGTCTCATGCTCTCAGCTGTCATGATCTTGATTACATAGAAATGGACAACATGGAAGCTGGCAATGCTGTTTGGATATAGGGCACACGGGCCTTGGGCTGCTAGAGAAAGAAGGACCCAGGATTCCTACATATAAGGGAATGGAGCATAGGACTTCCATATCCTGCCAAAGCCCCAACATTTTTCCTATAATTTCTATCTCCTTTTCAAGGATGCTTTTGATGTTCTATGGAACTGTGCTAATTGAGTTAGAAGAGAAAAGTCACCACTTAACCATTGACCGTTAGGCATGGCCCTCGAGATGGAATCAAAGTTCTTATCTGCCCTTATTCTTGGAAAATCTCTGTAATCTGATTTAGAGCAAGCAGCTATAATTTTCATGTTATCAAAGATTAAAAAATGATCATCAATAACGTTACTTCAAGGATTGGGTACTTGAGAAAGTCTTCTCTTCCCAGCCAGAAAAATCTTAAGTCTTGTTAAATGGCCTCAAATCGTTCATGACGTTAAAAATGTTGCTTCTTTCATCAGAAGCAGCATTTTTCAAAGTGTACTTTTTGAAAAGCTGATTCTTTGAGTGTTGAGAGCTCAGTGGTAAGGAAATTTGGAAAATGCTGAATGAGATAATCATTTAGTTTATTGACTAACTAGCATTTTGAGTCTCCAAAATGGGCATACATGTTGAGTAGCTCTTGAGAGAGAATGTATTTTATAGAACATACCTTGAATAAAAAATTCAAAAGAATGAATGCACTGGAGCCCTAAAGCATCTTTCCTCTTATCCTCTGTGGTCCAGGAATTTCCATTCTTCTCCCAATTGAACTTTTACTCTTCTTTCTTACCTTCATCTATCTTCATCTAGTTTAAATGGCTAATAGTATAATCTTTGACTCCTAACATTTGGGTAATGTGACATCCATCATTTTTCTGTCCCTCTAGCATCTGAATGTTCTTATTGATGGTGGGGAATCTCTCATTGTATGGCTATGAGTGAGAGGCCAGAAAACCTCTTATTGGTCCAAGATAGCCAAGTATGGGCATTAGCCAATTCGATGTATAACACAAGGAGAAAAGATGGATGAGACTGGAATTAGGGCAGTATCCAGCAGTAGTGAACTGTAATCTCAAGTAATGACCAATCTTTGGTTCCTTTTTGTTTTTAAGTTGTATAATCCTGAATCTTATACCCATATCCTCAATAAATACCTTTTTGAATTCAGATGATAGAGTTTTTTCTTCCGTGTACAAGTGAAAACTGACTAATCAAGAACATAAACCTAGCTGTAGATATCTGAAACTTCTGCTCCCGGGAAATATAGTAGGAAAAGGTAACATATGATTTAATGCCCTGTCTTGTTTAAGGAGAATGAGTCTATGTGAACTCTCTTAGCAGGCGTGTGTGCGAGGAGTGTGTCATTGGGTGTTTACCGCTTATTCATTTTTTTCCCCTCTGAGTCTTGAGCCTCAACTAGAAAGACCGATAACTCTATCATGAAATACTCTAATTCTTTTTTCCTAAAGACTTTATTTATGTATTTATTTTAGACAGAGAGAGTGAACATGAGAATGGGCCCATGCAAGAGTTGGGAGGGGCAGAGGGGGAAAGAGAATCTCAAGCAGACTCTATGCTCAGCATGGGGGCATGATCTCATTACTTTGAGATCACAACCTGAGCTAAAATCAAGAGTTGGACACTTAACTGACTGAGCCATGCAGGTGCCCCTAATTCTCTAATTCTTGATTTAGTAAAGGATTTACATATTAGAAAAAAATACACTATGTACAATTCATAGATGAATGTGCATGACTGTGTTTGGTTTATGTACTGGGCAGTAGCAAAAGAGCAGAGTGGCCTGAGCCAGAATATCTGGATTCCATGCTTGTCCCTCTCATTATTTTAGTCAAGTTACTTCTCCAGGTAAGGAAAGATTTCACAATTAGCTCAATATTTCAAGAATGCTGGAATTTTTTGCAACCAAACAAAAGTTGACCGGTACAGTTGATTTTTAGCCAAACTAAAGCCTAATTTCTTGAAAATGACATTAAATGTGCAAATTAAATAAGGGGATACACAGCTTAATTCTTAAAAGGAGAGGTAAGCCATGTAATTGTCTTTCAAATTGAAATCTACTAAGCCTCTTGGTTCTGATAATGTCACAGGGGTAGTTTGAACATGAAAAAGAGAAGTTGGATTTTGGGGAAAGTTTCAGGTCTATCCCACAACTTCATCCAGGGCGGATTTTCTTATTCATTTGGATATTGAGGTTCTTCTTAAAGCTTTATTTAAAAAGAGGTTAGGAAACCAGTGAATGGAGTAATCCCTAAAGGCTATTCTGTGTTGTAACATTAGAAGTCTGTTTTAGCAAAGCATCTTCAATGACACCCTTAAACTACTAATTTCTTCCATCTTCTCATTGTACTGTCTGTTGTCTTTGCTCACAGATGGAAAAACAATACTCTCTGAAGCTCCAAGACACATCTCCACTGTTTTCACATCTTTCCTGAGGAAAATGGGGTTTTAGTTTCTGCCCTTTCCAAATGTACCTCATACAATGAAAAGTTACATTCAAAAGTCCCATTAATTGTTAAGTAATGTTTATTAAATACCCTCAAGTGTTGGTGATACATTGATGCTTCCCCAAACCTAGAACAGAAGAAGCTACACCTTTAAGGAACCAACTGGATTGCTGCCCAATCTTTCCCACCAGCTGTGATTGTCAAATCCCAACTTTCTTACCTATTCTCCACCCTCCCCTCCCTTCTGTTCCACCAGTTGTAGAGTGAAGGGGGAGAGAAGTCAAAATAACACTAAGGTGCTTAGAATTTAAAAAAAAAGACTTTGTTTTTCACCTAAACATACACATTGTCTTACTCTGTATGGTTTATTGGCTGTGCTTATTACGAATTCTCTATGGTACAGCCTCACAAGTAAATTTTCAGAGATCATTTGTCCCATAAAAACTTTATTTTATTAAAAGTCAGTGTACCTTCGACCAGGCATAATCCAGACTTAGCTTCATTGTCACCTTTTCCTGATAGCCCACTTTGATTTTCCAGGATATGTACTTAACCTCTGTGTTCCATTGCATTGATGCAAACCCCTCTGCTGATAGATATCCTGCAGGCTGGTGTGTCTAGGTCTTCTTGTCTAGACTAAGTTCTCTGAGAGCAGAGACTACATCTATCAGATTCATTATCTGTAGGCTTCAACCAGGAAGTTGGGGGAAGAAAGTATACTTTCATAGCAATTAGCACAGGGGACCTAGTGCTTGCACTATCACAGTGTGATTCTTAGATATATGCTGAGTATTTGCTTTCTACTCCCTAAGTCTCAGAAACTCACACTGGAAATGACAGTCAAGGTTTGGACTAGTCCTGCTTAATATTATATAACCTCTGAAGCTTGCTAGCTTTTGAAAATTTTGTTGTATCCAGGACTGCAGGGGCATTGGCAAGAGGCTTTATTGGAGACATTAGAAAAAGTTGCATAATCAGCCCTGGGCAATTTTCTGTTAGTGACCACATCATAGTGTTACATGCTCTTTTTTTATATATTCTAGTCACTAGGATTCTTGCCTTGTACTCCCCAAAACCATAGACAAAAACACAACTCTGCACTGGACCTCTTGTCCAGTTCTCCCACATTGTGGAGGAACCACCTAAGTTCTGGAGAAGTTAAATGACTTTCCCAAGATCACACAGGATAGCAGCACAGAGACTTCGGTCTAGATTTAATGATTCCAGTGTACTTTTCTTCCCTCTGCTGAAGCCTACAGATTAATTTATGGCATATAGTTTCTTCAGAAGTGTTTCACAAGGAATAGTCAACCTGGGGGTAGGCTGGGTGGTTAAGTATCATTAGCTAAGTCTTGGTGTAGAAGGCTGACTTTGCCAGTGTCTTAGCAACACATTATGCTAATTCTAGTTTAAACATTATTTTTTACACATTTCTTTTAAGCAAGAAAATTGTTACAGAACATTTAATATTATCCTACAATATAATGTAAACTTTCATGAAAAAAAATTGCACTAGATTTCTTCAGGAAATTATCACATAGATATTCAGGTGCACTACAAGTTGGGGCAGTACATCCTTTGTGAATGGATTTGTTTGGTTCCTTTATAACTGGGTTCTAAAAATACCCAGTTATAAAGTGCAGCTATTTGTTAAAGCACCACATAATACACCCCAGATTTTGTATTCTGAGGATTATCACATTTTCCCATAGTCATTTTCTGATATTTTTTCATTGGCCTTGGGTACCATTAACAATTTTCATGACTGCTCAGTTGAAAATCATATTCTTTTTAGTTTTAATCTTTTTAACAATAAATATTTCCTGCTGGCTGTCTCTTATTTAAATATCCTAGTGGAGGCAAGCAAAGAGAAAGAAATATTTGCTGCAGGAAATTCTAAAGTGGAGGAAAAGATAGGGGCCATTGAGGCTTCAGAAATTCAATTGACTCCAATTGGGTAGCTTTTTCTGGTCATGTCTTATGATTATTCAGCTGAATCTAAAATTACAGTCTTGGGAACTCAAGTCTTTGGTGACAAAAGGGGAAAACCTTCTCCCTCCCTGCACTGGGATATCATAATGAACAGTAATCAGAGTTTCAGTTGAAGGAAATAAATGAAATATGTCTCTGAAGACATTTTACAGAATCTGACCCATGACCTACACATGGTTTTAAGCCTGGGTCAAGGCTACTAGACATTGTCTTAATTTTTAAAAATCTGAAACATTTTTATATTTTTACTGAATTTTAAAAATGTCATTGTTAATGCTTTGCTACTCCTATAATTGTGGAGTATATATATTTAAAAATGACATTTTTAAAAAGTAGTTATTGCCTGAGAAATTTAATGTAGAACAGAAAATATAAGAATAATGATAGATTTCAGTATTGTATCTCTCCAAATGTGTCACAGTCATTAATCCTTTTTGATTTCTAAGAAAAAAAACCCGACAAGATTCCAAACTCATCAGTTCCTTACTGTATCCTGAAGGTTTGTACTGAGTCCAGGATCAATAGGGCAGCTACTTTGAGATTTGTGGCCTCTATATGAGTTGCACCTGGAGCCAAAAAGAGCTATTAGATTTTATGGAACTACTAGCTTTTCCTCCACTGCCCCCCCCCCCCCCCCCCCCCAGTTACCAACTAACGTACTGATGGTGTGATTATCATCAATTCAGGGGAAGGGGTTATTTTCTACAACAGTTCCCAGTTCCCAGTGATACATACTGTGGGAGTGTAGGGGGGATTTTGAGTAAAGAGCATACTTTCCAGGAATCCATACACAAATCCTAAGCCTCAAGGTGTCCCAGGGCAATCCTTAGCCTTGGTGGAGAGAAGTAACTTGCTTTCCCTTTTTTTTTCTCTCATCTAATTTCAGAACAAATCTATATTGTTTCTTGCATTTATTAAAAACGAAACGAAAAAAAAAACCCTCCTTATCTCTTGTAACCCCTGAAATTCCTTACACATAAATTTGTTTTATGATTTACAATGGAGTTCAAAATGCAGATACTCTGGGAGTGGTAAAGCACTGACAAAGTTAAGGCATACATAGAGATCCATTTCCAAACAACCAGTATGGTATACAGGGGACAGAGCACAGAAGCCTTAAAACCAGCTGACTGTGGTTCTGAGTTCTGACTCCATTTCTATACTATAACATTGAGCATGTTATTTTACTATCTATTCCTCAAACACACGTTCAATAGATGGGCTCAGGAAGTTCAGAACTGTCCTCACCACCTCTCCCTTGTGCTTTCTACCCTCCCATAGAGCTGCTACATGAGGATATGAAATACTCAAATAGGAATGAGGAAAAACAAGTCAGTCCTGGGCTCACAGATTTGTGATTACTCTTTATTGTTCATATAAGATACAGCAGTTGGTTATCAAAGCTGGAATATTTGGTGCAGCAATTTGGGTATCAAAGCTGGAATATTTCCTAGGGTTTAGTGAACCTGGACAATAATTTGAGCATCAGTAGGGTAGGGATGGATGTATTTCACAAGGCTGGCTGCTGATTAAAGGTAGAGGGAGAGGACCAAGACGAGCAAACACATATACCGAGCACCTTCCTCTGCCAGGTGCTCATTACATCTGTTGTCTTATTTAATCTTCATGGCAATTGTGTCTTTATGTCCATTTTCAGGGGAGAGACTGAGGCTCAGTGAACATAATGTGTTTACACTTCAGTGTGAAGCAGGAGGGCAGATGAGGAGGGAAGCAAAGCACTATTGGTGGAGGTTAAAAGGTAGATTAAACCAGATTTGGGGACTGAGCACAAACTGTGCCTCTCTGCCCCAATTCCAGTGCTCTTTTATGATTTCTTCTTAATTTCTTACTGTTCTTGTTCATTTTCACTTGGTTTCGTCTGTGAGACATGTTTGAGGGATCAGAATGACAGCAGGAATATCACGTGTTGAGATTTGACTGATCCTAGGACCCCTTGGGAATAGATTTGTACCAGACCTTCTACCATCTCAAGCCAATATACCGAGTTATTTTTATTCCCTACCCTGTCCCTACAGGATTTCTACTTTTGTTTGTTTATCCGTTGATTCTCTCCATTACTTGCCTTAGCCATGTTTTAGGGGACCAGACTACTGACTCTACCAGGGCAAGGATTATACCTATTCTGTTTACTGTGGTGGGCCCACGACCTGAGTGTGGCACAGTGCATGGTATGTATTTAATTGGAATTAGACTATGGACTTCCTCATATGGAAAGTGATTTCCTTCTTCCTCTACCTGGGCAGAGTTTAGTTAACTTTCAGATCCAGGTTTTAATCTTCCTTTTATGAAGGTTTTCCATATTCTATGCAGATATTTGCCCCAATAAAATATTTTCTGTACTCAACTGTGGTAATACCTCAAGTAATATTTTAGGTATCTCTTATAATTTTGGGTAATTTACTCTTCATTTTGTATTTACATTAAACTTCTTGGGCTATGTGACTTGTCTCACCATCAGACTACAGACTACACTTTTTTCGTGAATAGATACTATTTTATCCCCAGGACATGATTTCTTGAACAATGGAAATGCAATAAATATTTCATGGTAATGTTTCCCACCCATGTATAAAATTATTGCCCAAAATAGTATCGTGATAGCTATTTAAAATGAGCATGGGATTAATTTTTTTGTTTTGAAAAACAAAAAATTCAGTTTTGTGTTTTGAAAAACTTCCATGAAAATCACCAAATGGTGGTGGTTCACCATTAAGTTTTTTAAACATTTGAGTTAAAATACTGTGGTCTCAGGATTGTCTTCACTAGCATCTCTCTTACCAAATGACAATTCAGCCTGGAGCGAAACCATAGTTTGTGCACAAGGCTGCAATGAAGTAAGTCTCCAATTAGCATCAACAGTAAAAACACAACAAAGTGAATCATCTTTGCCATATATGAGGAGGTTGAATATTCCCACATATACAAAGTAAATACTAAATATAGATGTACCCCTTTGAGCTACTGCATCAGAAATAAGAAAGAAAATGCATGAGAGAGAGAAGGAAACAGGGATGAGTACAAGATCAGACACATCAAGCAACTTCTAGAGAACATCTTGTTCCTCACAGTCACAATTCTTCCCTGACTGATGCCTTTCGTCTTTCTCAAACATTTCCAAAGCAGCATACTGTAGCTATTTTGGGGAAATATTTTTACAAAATATCTAAACCTTATGTTTGCTGACAGGCTATGAAGTCTAGGTTTTTAGTAAGAAAATTTCATTTTACACTAGAATCTTCCAGTCCAATTGGCACCCCTGCTTTCCATGAATCCTGAAAAACATATGGAATTGGAAACCTGATTTTGACTGAGGTTTAACTCAGCATTAGGAATAATTTTAAAATCTATCACTATTTCTCTAGCTTCTAGTGTTTTTCTCTTAGCAAAAACTAATAGAGAAATCACAAAAGTGAGAGTCTACTTTTAATGGATATCAATAACATATTAAGTAAAAAATATCCATTTCACCAAGTAAATTTTCTCTCATTAAAAATGAAAATGAAAATATGTCAAGATATTGTAAAATACTATACAGAAGATAGTAATATTGCTACCGTTAGTATGTTTCCTGAGAATGTGAATCCAAATGCATGTTAATCATCTTGCTCTGGAAGTGGGCTGCCTTTTGCTCTATGTTCAAGCCCAGGGCCAGTGGCTTCCTTTTACCTGATGAAGAAATATTTACTACCCAAAGAAGAGGTAGTGGGCTATCTGCTGGGTGTGGATGACGTGGGTCAGACCCAGGAGTGTTTGGGTTAGCCAGATCCCAGCAGTCATGTCCAACAGTTTCTCCCTTGCATTCAAGCACATTTTGGTTGGATGAGACGAAATGGGCTTTGTGGCCCTTTCCATACTCAGGGCACCATTTATATTGACAAGTTAGAACAAAAAAAATTTATGGACATATCTTCCTCTAAATGTTGAAACTCAAGTGGGATTTTTCCAGGTCTCATGAGGAACCTGACATGCATTTGCAGTTCCTTTTGTCCCCTACAAAAATTATCAATTGCTTGACCATTTTATCTAGATCTCAGGCTAGCCTGCTTAAGGAGGTCAACAGGTGAATCTTAGGAGGCTGATATCTATATATTATTCTTTCATAAATATACATGCTATCCTGAACATGTGAGCAAGATTTATGGAAAAATCATGGTTTTTTCAGAGCTGGAATCAACCTGAGAGGCCATCCAGTACAAGTATCCAATTTTATAGATCATTAACAACTTATATTTACACAGCCAATTTCAGTTCATGTTTTCATTTACAGAACTGAATTTGAGGTAAACTGAGAAGATGATATTCTTACTTTATACAGGGAAAGCACTTTTAGGTTTTAAATAACTCAAGAGATTGCAGGTTAGTATTGGAATCAACCAAAGTTTCCTGCTTCCCAGGCCAATTCTCTTGCTACAGTTGTGTTATGCATGTTGGGCCCAGAAGAGTGCATCTCGGGCCTTCCACTGAAAGACCAGATTTCAACCAATCCACCTGGTTATCCTCAGGCTTTGTGTCAGAATTCTCCAACTTGTGCTAGTTTAATATCCCAAGCTCCAAAGAAAAGTATCCTAAATTCTAAGCTAAAGTATAGGCTTTTCTGTAAGTCTTTTCTTGATCCCTGGAAAAGGACCAGCATTTCTCTGTCAAATATTTTAGCCTAGAAGAAAATTTATCTCTTCTGAAGTATCTTTGAAGCCTTCCATGTAGCAATTTGTATGGATTTCTTTATTCATTCATCAAATATTTGTTAAGGGAATAATATGTGTCCATTGTATGCTTTTGATTTATTTCAGACCATTCTATTTAGAATACTTGCTAACAAAATATTGCAATGGATATTCAGTTAAATGTCCAGTAAATATATTACTAAATGTCCCAAAGGGTATTAAGTAAACACATTTAGAATAGAAACAGAGTCAGTTACTTCAGACGTATCTTATCTATTGAAGTTTTTGATGGAAGGAGCCATATTTCAGGCTTGAAATATTTCTTAATCTGTTGAAATATTAGAAATATTTCTTAATCTGTTGAAATATTAGAAAAGTATGTTTCACATAGTAGGTGCTCTACAGACATCTGTTGATATGAAATATGTTAACCCTCACCTAAGGAGATAATATGAATTTGACACAGTTCTGTAGTTGTTTGAAAGACACATCAGGGCTCCATTCTGCCTTGCAACTACTTACTACAGTGGTTCTCAGCCAGGAACAATTTTGCTTCCCAGAGGACATTTGGCAATAGCTGGAGATACATTTGGTGGTTGCCACAACTCAGGGGTGTGGTAGAAAACACAGAGCTGCTACTGAAGTCTAGAGGTTAGAGGCCAGGTGTGCTGCAAATATCATACAATGCATAGGACAGTCCCCAACAACAGTGTAATCCACTAACTACAAAACAGTGTAATTTTGTTACATATTTTGTTCCCAGATCAAGAAACCATGGCTTAGGTGAATCACTAAAACCCTTATAGGCTTATATTTAACCTAATGTGATACTTCAAGGGTATTTTCAACGTCTTTTTAGCAGTGGTGGTTTATTTCATGGGAAATCCTGAAGTCAACACAACCACCAAATCCATACGTATTTGCATAGTCTTGGATCATCACTACTTTTTAATTACGATTTCATGACTGTTACTAGGATATATGAAATGGTGAAGTACAAATTTGAGAAAATCTCATGGAATACCAATTATTTAAGGATCATTGCTTGAATCTGTACTATTTACTTACATGATCATACTGTGAAAACTTGAATGATAGGTCAATTATACTGCATAGTTGAGTATTATTTCATATTGCTATTTTGGGTAACACAAATTATTTGAATTGAAAATGTATAAGCCAGAATAAACAGAAAGAACTAATATTGAGATTTAAATTCATGCTAATGTTTATGTTATGTTGGTAACTGGTACGCAGTTTTATATACCAAGGTGTGTTTACAGAACTTGAATATATAATACAGAAATACATTACCATGAGCCCATTTGAAGAGAGTTAAGAGGGTAAGAGAATGAAGTACACAGGATTGAGTGGATAGGGTGATTTTATAATTATTACTCAAACCAGTCGGCCTTTGAGAATGGGACACTATTAATATTTAAGCCAAAATAGGACTGTATGCAGGCAAACCAAGATGCATCATCACTTTAACCATAAGCAATGCCTCAGATTTGGAGAAAATAAAATATAGTACCTTCAGGGCTATAATACATAGAAAAAATATTTTTTATATTCTGAGACATGGAAAGACTCTTTAAACCTGGGAAGATGCCACAGCTTTGGAGCTAGAGGCATTGGCACTGATGAGAGTGCTTTGTCCGCAACAGGAAATAGCTTTGAAGTGGTCTTACCGGTACCTAGGCATGAATAGTGGCTCTTGGGCGGTAGTCTTTACCACAGGGAGATAGAGCAAGATAAGGGAAATAGCATGTTCCATAAACCATTTGAGGGGACTGCTTCAGAGCAATGTGAGGGGCTCCCTGAAGAGCTGAGAAGCCACTGGATGAGGAATAAGGAAAAGTGAATGGAGGTATGGAATGGGGCTCAAAGTCCAATTATAGTTCCCTGAGCAAAACTAACAAAGGTTTACTACAAATACTCTTAATTTTTGGATCTGTTATGTTCTTTTATTCATTACAGATACTTAAGAAAATTTTTTGAGTATAATTGATACACAATGTTATGTTAGTTTCGGGCATACAACTTAGTGATTCAACTTGTCTGTACATTATGCTCTGCTCATCATAAGTGTAGCTACTACTTAATTTTTATCCTGCTTTGTGATCTGTGGGGAAACTCTGGTTATACTGGACAGATAAGACCTAGACAGTGAGAATTCCTGTTCCATGTGAGATGATTGACCTGGAGCTTTGGGGAAATTTCTGTACAGACAGCCAGAGGACATTTTAGGATAGTAGCAGTCTAATGCAGGTGGTCATGAGGATCTGTGCCCAGAGAGATGGAGGCCATTTCAAGATAATTACATGAGTAAATCCTTAAAAGCAGCAATTTAGGTTTTAGATGCCTGGGAAAGGGGCAGTTTGAGCATGAAACATGAACATGAAGTTACCTGAAATGGAGAATGCATGCCTATAATGTAGGTTACTAAACCCTGTATGGGGGGGGGTCCCCCCCCCCACACAAGACAAGCATTTCTCAGGCACCAGCTGGGTATTCTATAATTCAACTCAATTTTGAGACTTTCTACCTGGAGATAGCATTAGATCCCATAGGTAAAGGGCTTAGTCCTACTAGATTCCCCCCTGCCCCCTACCCTGTACTTCAGATGCCTATTACAAGCCCATGTTGTCACCTGTGCTTTTGACCAACTGCTGTAGATTGGAGGTTCCAATGATCCCCTCCAACTCAGGATGTCAACTGCAAATCCAGGTTGTTACCTATATTTCTATTTCAGAAGTTCCCAAGTCTCTTCCTTGAGTTTGATTAATTTGCCGGAGTAGAGCTCACAGAACTCAGGAAAACACTCTATCTACTAAATCACCCAGTATTTTATAGAAGGATGTGACTCAGGAACAGCTAGACAGAAGAGATACCGGGGCAAGGTCATGGAAAATGGTACAGAGCTTTCATGTGTGCTCCGAGAATACCATTCTCTGAGCACCTCCAGGTGTTCACCATTCCAGCAGCTCTTTGAATCCTATTTTTTTGGTTTTTATGAAGAGTTCATTACATAGCTACGATTAATTAAATCATTGACCAGTGAGGAATGATTTAATCTCTAGCCCTTCTCTCCTCCCTGGAGATCTGGGGTTGGGGCTGAAGGTTGTAATCCTCTAATCTCAAGGTTGGTTTTCTTGGCAACCAACCTCTATTAGGTGCTTTCTGAAAGTCATCTTAGTAACATAACAAGACACTTGTGTGGTTTTCATCATTTAGGAAATTCCAAGGGTTTTAAGATCTCTGTGCCAGAAAAGGGACCAAGACCAAATATGTATTTCTTATGATAAATCATAGTATTATGATACCTAAAATAATGTTTTAATTATTTTTTTGAGTACAGTTGACACACCATATTGCCTTAGTTTCAGGTGTACTACATAGTGATTAGACAAGTTTATGTATTCTGCTGTGTTCATCACAAGTATAGCTACACCTGTCCCTGTATCACTATTACAATATCATTGACTATATTCCTTATGCTGTGCTTTTTATTCCTGTGACTTACTCATTCCATAAATGGAAGCTAGGTTTTAATTGTAGATAAGGGGCATCAAACATTCCAACATCAAATGTTAATGTAATAATCTCAATATGAAACAGTTGATATGAGCTGTATGCCTGATTCAGCAGTTACTTGAAAGCATCCAAATATTTTGTGACCCTTTTATCATTTTGCCTCAAATCTTCCTGCCTATTTCCCTGTTCCTCTGTGATTGGTAGTTTATCTTTGAATACTAGCCAAGCTAGACTTTTTTTTTTTTACTAGAGACTTTCCTAATATTTGAGAAACATTACCATATCTTTGAACTCCTTCCCTACCTTATATAGAGGTTCTCAGCGTTGTCATGTTTGACTTTTGAGAAATTCACACTTTCACACATTAGTTACAGATAAATATGGCAACATGTACTGCCAGTGGTTCAATTTCTGAAATGGTGCTATTTTAGTCTGGACAAAGTTTGAGCGAGATTTGACTATTTTGTTTCATTTGCTCTTATAGCTTAGGAAAAATGAGAGGAAAATGTAAAGATAAAAATGACAAGAAGCATAGTTTTTATAAACTTTATTTAGTCAGCAAGTTGACATCAACTGACACCAAGTTGAGATTAAGTGTTGTTTCCTGCTAGTAGTGGAACTCAAACCTCCATTGAATGCTTATTGTATTCAAGCCTGAACAATTGTGGACAAGAACACAATTTTTAAAAATTTGGAATTCTGGATATATTTTAAGGTTATCCTATTGATATATTTTACTTAAAAGCACTTGACCTTTGCTTTAGACATTAGTAGGTTTAAAAGGTCATGATGGTGAAACAGGTTTGAGAAAATGCTAAGTCAAATCAAGTATGTAAGTTTGTTTTTTTCCTACAGGCCTTTCAGAGCATTGGATATGCTACTATTCATGGTGATTCTCCAAGAGAGGATGGATATTAAGCATTTCCCAAATGTTTTCGACAGTAAGATCCTTTTTTGGGGGAATCATATCCTAAGATTACAATTTAATGAAACAATTTTGGGAAATACTTCACTAGAACCTTTTCTCTAGGTATTCATTAGTATTTCCTTCCTTCTTCCCCTTCCTCCACCTCCTTCCTTCCTTCCTTCCTCTCAAATATGCAAATACCTTTATAGCATATGTTTTTTTCTTATAAAGTAGAGTAACTTCCCCTACATGTAGTATCCAGTTTTCCCCATTAAAAAAGTGTAACAAGCCTCTATATTAGGAAGTTCCACTTTTCAGGTAACAAAAACTTTCTTAGTTTGGCTAAGAAATACCACATCCCTTGATTTTCCTTTATTTTTACTTTTGTCACAGCATGATCATTTGGTGTTTTGTTCATTTTTATGTTTATTTTTGGGGTGCAGGGTATATTTCTTTACTTAGAAATAAAGCCTCTATCACATTCTACTACAGGATTTAACAATTAGATGGTGATAAGTAGAAGGTTAAGTCTCATTAAGATGTGCATAAGTGCTTAACAGGTTTGCTCACTAGCTAACTAGTTTCTCTGTACATTCAGGATGCAAACTCATTCCTTAACAAGAACAATGATCTCTTACTCTCTCATGTTACTATCTTTCAAGTAAAATTACTTCCAGTTGGTTGAAAGAACTTTTCTTTCCAAGAATGCCAAAGGTTGTCTGTCACAAGTTTATGCTGTGTTATTCATTAGTCTCTTGTGAGCTTAGGGTTTTTGTTTTTGTTTTTGTTTTTTATTGGCCCTGAGACAAGATCCTATTCCCAGGGCACAGGCCAAATTGTTTCTTGACCTGAAAAGCTCAAAACCTCACTTCCTACCTATAATGACTTCCTGGAAGACCTACCAGCTTGTTGTTCATTGAACTTCTGCTTAGCGCTTCCCCTGCCACATGCTCCCTCCATCCATGATTCATTATTGCCATTTACTGAGCTTTCTACTCCCTGCAGATGCTAAGTTAGGCTCTTTAAAAAAATTTAAATTCAATTTGCTAACATATAACATCCAGTGCTCATCTCATCAAGTGCCTCCTTAGTGCCTGTCACCTAGCTACCCCATACCCACCCCCCACCTCTCCTTCTGCAACCCTTTGTTTGTTTCCCAGAGTTAGGAGTCTCTCATGGTTTGTCTTCCTCTCTAATTTTCCCCACTCAGTTTCCCTCCTTTCCTTATGATCCCTTTCACTATTTCTATATTCCACATATGAGTGAAACCATATGATAATTGTCTTTTTCCGATTGACTTACTTCACTCAACATAATACCCTCCGGTTCCATCCATGTTGAAGTAAGTGGTAGGTATTCATCCTTTCTAAAGGCTGAGTAATATTCCATTGTATATATAGACCACATCTTGTTTATCCATCATCTGTCAAAGGACATCATGACTCCTTCCACAGTTTGGCTATTGTGGATATTGCTGCTATGACTGGTGCCTCTTCTTTCACTACATCTGTATCTTTGGAGTAGATACCTAGTAGTGCAATTGCTGGGTCCTGACAGGCATTTCCTCTTTTTGTAATGAACACTAAAGAGTATAAATGTTGGCTTGGCAGGGCACAGGGTCTCTGCCACAACTATTCAACTCTGCTTTTGTAGTATGAAGGTGGTCATAGATAATACAATGTTGAGGTGATAGATTTGTTCATTATCTTGATTACGGTGATGGTTTCAAGGGTGTATACATATTTCAAACATATAAAATTTATACTTCTGGTAGTTGCAGTATATTATATTATACAATATGACTGTTTACAAAAATACTGCCTTTGGTTGGAAGAGACACAGTAAGATCCACAGAGAAAAAGAGAGGCAGAGACACAGGAAGAGGGAGAAGCAGGCTCCAGGCAGGGAGCCCAATGTGGGACTCGATCCTGGGACTCCAGGATCACTCCCTGGGCTGAAGGCAGATGCTTAACCACTGAGCCACCCAGACATCCCAAATCCCTGAAAACCTTTCCTTGTAGAGTTATCCCCTAAGTAAGGTATTAGGTAATGATAGCTTTCTGGTCAGATCCCAGTACATTATCTGAGATGGAAAAGAGCCACTTACCAATTTCCATGCATCTCTTCCCTTATTTAATCCATTCCAAATATTGCAATAACTAATCAGTAAAGAAAGGTCAGAGCTTCAGGAAGCCCTCGGTTTCTATGAATCTACATTATGATGTCATTCATGGGAAGAGGAAAAAAATCCATAACTTCGGGAATACTTTGTATGTTTAATGTGCCAGGTACTGTACTAGACATGGGAGATTGTAAAGGGCAAGATGGAGCCACTCATGTCAAGCAGGGACCTTGGTCAGGCAAAGATGCAAGCAGTCATGGGCCTTGCAACTAAGACCAGATATGGCTGAGACCAGCGCCAGCTGATGATGCATTCTGAACTGATAACCAGCAGAAACAGAAGGTCCACAATGGCCCAAGCCTGATTAAATCCCTTTAAAATGAGGACTTTTGCAGCAAACTGTCAGATTCCTCAGACACTGACACCGTCTATATCTGACCACTTCAAAAAAGCATCTGTGGCTCAAGGCTCTGCTAGATCTCTGGAAAGAACAGAGATCCTTGACCGCTTGAGCATAATAAGCAGTAAGTGCGGATCTGACCCAGGCCTTATCTAAATGGCGCACTCACAGCCTGCTTTGCATTTGGTTCATTAACTACCTGCCCATTCTATCTTGTTTGTTGTGTGACTTGTCTAGTGCTTTGCTTTGTGTGATGTGTAAGAAGCCAAGTGAAACATGTAAACCTGCTTTATAATAAAGTTAACCTTGCTTTGTGGCTGAATAAAGCTGACCTATGGAAAGACACAACTCGTGTGTGCACCTTCCTAGCACGCTCATGACAGAGACCCAACAGGGACACAAAGAAGGTGTGGTCATAGTTCATACATCCAGAGAACAGAAAGCTTGGTTTAAAAACTGGGGTAATCTTACCACCAAGGACGCTTTTACTTTTCATTTTATTTAGTCCTTGCAGTGACCACCAGAAGTCTTGTATGCTCCTGGTAAGGTTACAAGGTGATCTATTCTCCTTTACACAGGCCTTTCCTTTAAGGTCAGGTTTTGTAATAATTTAACATTTGTTTAGCACCACCGGCCTTGAGGTGGTATAGAAAATGGAAAATAACATAGTTTTTTGCCTAGTAGGCTTACCATCTATTAACTATTACTGTCTTTGTTTCTCCCTAAAAGTTGAATGTCCTGAGGCCAAATATAACAAGGTCATTTAAAAATAAAAGTATTAATCAAAATATGTAGCTTTAAAATTACTTACTGTGTCTCAGGACATTAATCTTTTATATGTCTTTATTGCTGTGGGCTGGCAAAACACTTGTAGAGGGTTTCTTTGAAGTATAAATTTGAGAGAAAATTTGCACACAAATGGCATAATCTCCATACAAGTCACTTCTCCATTGTTTTCTGGAATCTGATTACAAAAGTGAAATTCTCCTTACCAACAAAATTCAGATAGGCTGATAAGTGGCATTTGGCGGTCTTCCTTTGACCTTTTAAAACCAAAACTTTTTAAGTAAGACAAACTCTTGCAAAGGTAGTTTTGTGAAGCTTGCAAGAACAATATGCTTACCCAAGAGTAAAAGTAAGAAAAGGATTAACTGGTTGACTTCTGCAGGAGTTAAGTTATGCCGTCTACTTATTTGCTCCTCAAGACTACACCGTGACCCTCTCCTACATCAACCTGTTTCTAAGGGTTGACAGCTTCTTCAGGTTCTTTGTGGACATCTCTTTTTGACACATCTAACCGTCAGAAGAATCTATGTCTCCATCTGCAAGCAGTAAGTTGAAATAAGTCAGGCAATATTATTTTCCACCTCTTTGGATGGCATTTCATGACTCGTTTACTTCAGTTCCCTGTATCCCTGGCATTTGTACAGTGTTTTGTAGATTTTGAAAACATGTTAACATTCATTTTTCCATTTATCCTTCCCAATGGTCCTGCTGGGTAGATAGGACAGCTTGTCTTATCCCTGTTTAACAAATAAGAAACTTGACACTCAGGGTTTATGACTTGCTAAAAGTTAATGTGAAAATATAGAGCTGGGACAGGAGCCTACGCCTTTTGTCATGTCAAGGAAATTCTAATGATGCTGATTTTTTTTTTTTAATTATGAAAGTTAAACATGGTTTCTGGCTGAAAAATAAATTCATTTACTTCATTAGTCAGAACATCCCCTAATCCCCTGTTTCACAGGGTAAGAGGTATTTATGGTTTAGTGTATCCTCTAGTAGATTTTTACATATAGCTACTTTTAAATACTTAACACCAACATAGAACTTAAAATATTTTAAATGGCACTATGTTAAAGATAATGTTTTATTCCATGCTTTTTTACTTTTAATAACAAATGCGGGTTAATTATGACAGAGCAGAGAGCAATCATTCTTTTGGCCACTCAGAAAATTTTGTACATGAAAATAACATTTCTTTAATTAGACTCCTATTAATGGGCATTAATACCTTTCCAAAATGTTGCTATTAAAAAAGTATTGGTATGAGTAGCTGTGGGGACAGGAGTGACTATTAGATATCTTCCAAAAAGCATGAGTTTGTACATATTCGAAATTTTGTTTTATTTTTTTCATATTCGAAATTTTAATAGATTTTTCTCATTTGGCCTCTCAAAAGTCTTCAACAATCTGATGCCTGAAAGTATATAGTCTTAATTTTTTCATACCCTAGTCAACATTGAATATAATCAGGTTTTGCTTATATCTTTGCTATGTCTTTTTCCTTAGAGATTGTTTAAGTGTTCATATTACAGGTTCTGAAGGTAAATATTTTCAATCTTTATTTTCTGATAAGTACAGTTTACATAATGTCCTCAGAATGTCAATTAAGTTATACCTTAGACTTTAGCCTATAAGATGACATGTTGTCAAAAATTTTTCTATAGTTTGTAATTTCTGCTTTGATGTTTACCATTTAAATACCTATATAAGTTTTAGTTTCTGATTGGGTAGATTTTTTTGTGTTCAGTTGGTTAATTTAAAATATTTTTGCTTTCCAGTGAGAAAACAGAGTTTTGAGTTTTGGGAATTTATTTTTCCTGGACAAATGCATGGCTATTTTCAGTAAATGTTAAAAACATCTCAGAAAATAATGTGTAATCTCTATTTTTTTGGACAAGAAAATCAAAATTTTTAGTAGTATTAAGGTCCATTTAAACCTTGCACTATGCTGGTGGAGTTATAATTTCTCTGTGTAACTAACAGGTTTTTCTTTGAATATATGTCAATGTTAGATGCATAAAATTTAATGATATATCTTCATTATCAATGTAAAATAATCTCTTTTCTCTGCTTAAATTTTTTTTTTTACCTCAGATTGTTTTTGATTGCCACTCAATTTTTTTTTATCCTTTGTCAGTTTTATCTATACCCATCACCTTTTCTCAACCACAAAAGGGGTTTTGTTTCATGTTATTTTGGTATATTTTTTTGTAACTAATGTTTAGCTCATTTTAAAAACTGAATCCAAGAATCACTGTCTTTGAATGTTATAGTCATTTAACACATAGTCATTACTTGCGGATACTGATATTAATTGATCTTATTCTTGATTTTATCTATTTCTTTTTTTAAAACTTTCTTTTTCTAGGGTCCTCCTTGCTCTTTAGCTTTAGTGATAAGTTTTCTCCTTCCTTTCCCTGTATAATGGTTATATGCCATATTTGCATTTTTTCTAGTAGTTAGCATTTCATTTTTAACAAGCATTATGAAAGATTGTTTTATGAATTTAAATAATTGATAAAAATTTTTGATCTCTCCTGAAGACAAAATTCTTAGCACTCCTCTACTACTCTAATTTACTCTTCCTTGTCCCTACCCTATAAATTGTCTCCTTGAAAACCCTGAAATTTAAGCTCTAGAAATTTCTTATTGTTTTAATTCTAATTTTTTATAAATTATTTCTTAACAATCAGGTTTCACAACTTTATTTTCTGCGGTTCAACTTTATATCTTTTAGTGTTTAAAAATTTATTGTTTCTCATGTCTCTTTTTTGTGTTAATTTTTCATTTGGCTGGAACAGATCCTCAATAATTCTTACAGAAAGACCTGTGAGTAGTTAGTTTTGAATCCTTGTTACCAAATATTTTTGTTTTGCTAATATACTTGAATACTTGTTAGTGACCTACTGCTCCATAGGAAATTACTGCTAAACTGAATGACTTAAAATGGTAAACATTTAATTTTCATAATTCCAGTGGGTCAAGAATCTGAGTACATTTCGGCTGGTTGCCTCTGGCTCAAAGTCACTTGAGGTTCTAATGAAGCTACTGTTGTTACATCTAAAAAGATCACTAAGGAAAGGATCTAGTTCCAAGCTCTATGACATGGTTCTTGGCCAGGTTCAGTTCACCTCAGGCTCTTGGCTGGAGGCTTCTTTTTTTCCTTGCTAAGTAAGCCTTTCAATAGTGCCCCTCACAACATGAAAAGCTGTCTTCCCTCAAAAGCTAGGGAACAGGAGAGGGGGAAAAGAGTGTCCCCAGGACAGAAAACAGTCTTTAACCTAACCTCAGAACTGACATCCCATCACTTCTGTATTGTATTTGTTTGAAGTGATGCACTAAATCCAGCTCATACTCAAGAAGAGGAGAATTACAGATGGAAATAGACACTGGAAGGCAGCAGTCACTGGGGGCCATCTTAGAGGCTGTAAGGTTCTACACTGTTTTTTTCTTATTACTTTAAAGACATTGGCTCTACTTTTTAAAAGTTCCATTTTGAAATAAGATGACTGCAGTCATTCTGAGTTGTCTTCCTTTATAGGTAACTGGTTTTTCTCCAGATGCATTTAATGTCTTCTTTTTTGTATTTAGAATTCTGAAATTTTGCTGGGATGTTTCTAATTTCCATAGTTTATCATTATTCATGATCATCTGTTAACGTTCCTTTAAACCTGAAGATGCTGTTTATTTTTAGCTTAGAGATATTTTATTATTTCTTTATTCTGTTTTCTCTGTGGTTTATTTGTGGAAAACATAAGATATATATTGGAACTTCTGTATTTACTTTTATATGTTTCATATTTTTCTTCTTCATCTCCATGGGGTCGTATTTAGGTTAAATATTTTAACTCAGTTATCCAACTAATTAATTTAATTCTCCATTTTGTCCATTCTGCTATTTTGTACATCTATTTTGTTTTCTTAACTTGTAAGTGTTTGAAGTGAAAACATGACTAGTGGCTTGCAGGAACCTAACACCAAGTTTCCCCTAGAAACAATGGTTCGGTAATTGCTAAATTAGTATTTGCTGTAACTTTATAGAGCATAAGTAATCACCAAGAACAAGAATTGACTATATTTCAGAGGATCTTGGTTTTAAACAAGTGGAAGGAGAAATATGGCTTTAAAGGGACAAGGAGAACACCTATTCACATCATATTCCTGAAGCCTCTCTTGGAAGAGTGTCAGCAGACACCGAATGCTCAAGAGACTTCTGGATTTTCTTTTGGGTGAGGAAGGGAAAGGTATATTCAGAGAGGAGCTTGAGGTTGTAGGAACGTTTGCTTATTTTAGATCAGGAACAGCAAGGGGCACAGTGAAAGATTTTGAGGGAAGAGGAGATAGAGATTGGTACTATATCAGCCCTTTAGGGCATTTACACTGGTACTACAGTATGGGGATAAGAGTTCATGGGTAACCTGGTTAATAGGCTTTTGGAAATGATGACACAAATAGGAACATGAGGCATTATGGAAGATTACCTTGGTGGTTTACTAGAGAAGATGGATAGTTAGTGCTTCTTTTGTGGCTTGTTGAAGTGTAGCTATGGGTTAAGAGTGGCTGAAGCTGATGTTCCTGTTATTGTAGTTTATGATTATGCCTGCAATTTTCATTTTTTGAGGTTCTTTTTTGATAGGTTGGGGTTATGGGTCCTTCCCCCAGCCCTGTGGGGTTACATTATCAATTTTTCTCCATCTGCTTTATACCCTTCCTATAACTCATAACATTATGGTTGGTCTAGTAGTGGTACCAATATATTAACTTTCCCAAACTATAATACTTTACTTTTATTTTTAGATATTTCTTTTGTCATTGTAATGGTCCTTTGAGAAGAAGGAGACTATGCTAAGCAAGCCATCTTGACCTTCAAGCCTCTGGTGATCTTTTTACCATTTCTGTTTTTGATTTTTGTTTCTATTACCACATTTAAAAAGCTGAATTTCAACAGAAGAAATATCAAATAATTTTAAACAATGAGAGAAGGAAAGTGGGTTTAATTTTCTGCCTTTCATATAGGAAAGTTTCAATAGTACTTACTATGTTGATGTGGGGCATATCTCTTAAATATTAATATGACTACCTATAAAATGGTAATATTTAAATCTGACTACCAAATGCTATTCTTCTAGCTATAGGGATAAATGCATATCTGCTTTACCTTTTAACATTTATCCTGTTCCCTTATGACTATCAAGGTATCCAGAATGCTCCAAAACATTCTAATCAATTCCTGCAATGAGAGTAACTCTAGTAATGGACTTAGTGCAACACTAAAGAGAAATTAACTGCCTACACTGTTTTTTTTTTTTAATGAAATAAAGTCACTACTTAATTTCAGAAAGACTTCTACCACTTTTCTTTGCTGCCATGAAGTTACTCTACATTTTTAAACAGACCTCTCCCTGTGACGAGAAGCTGTGGAGGCAAAGTACTTTTAGAGAAAAGTATTTGACTTCCAACAGGGAAGAGGATATGAGGGAAGTATGAGAATTAGAAATACATACAGTACAGGGAAAAGTACAGGGAAAATTATTTAGGAAAGCTAGATTCAAGGACTCCTTCAGAACAATAGAGACAGGTTTTTCTAAATTGCTTCCTTTGACATTTAACACTAGAAAAAATGATTTGATAATGCTTTAACTTTCAAATTACAAAGATTTTTCCTTATTTGTATGCTAAAGGAAAATTCAGTTTCCTTCTGGTAGAATTGTTTATATATCAAGCATGAAAGTGGATCTCTGTATTTGCTACAGTGTTTCTCTATACCAACAGTGGGGCATTCAATGTCAACATAATTCTTATTTATAAAGATAATTAGTACAGAAAAGTATGAAGAATATAATCGTTTATAATCCTATTCTCCAGTTAGCCAGATTATATTTTGTGAGAGATCTTTTAAAAGATAGGGAATACTACAATAAAATGTAGACCTACTGCATATATATATATATATATATATATATATATATATATATATACACCTTGCTTTTTTAATCCTCTTTTATAATATGTGTAATTCAAATATTCTTTGAAATAATTAATTTTAAATGTCTAAGTCAAGACCAAAACATTTTCATTCATATACAAGTGATAGTTTGTATAGCTGATAGTTTTACTTCTGTGGTTCTATAATCATGTTTTCTCTCTTGAAATCTTAATGGTTATTTTGTTTTCCACTTTTGCTATGTGGATTATGATTTACTTGCTCTTATCTTCAGGGATAAGGTAGGCAGACAGTTTTAAACTCTACTAGCTTTTACCTGTAGGAATCTTTTAAGACCTATGTCTTGAAATGAACAAAGTAAAAAATAAAATAATACACCCTGTGTACAATGTTTTCATTTATAGGAGCCTGGCTAAGTTACTTGCCCTTTTTTATATAATCTTGGGACTTAAATGTGGGTTATTTGATATATATTCTTGCAAAGTAATTTTCAATATGAATTATATAAAAATTTTTGAAAACTAAATTTAATACTTTGGTCTTTTCAAATGAAATTTGTGGTTCTGTAGTGGTTCTATAATTTACATACAGAAGCATGCACCAATCTGAAAAATATGACTTGAAGAATAGTGACGCATTTTCTATACTCTCTTAATTATATAGCATAATAGAAAGTCTTGAAATCAGATAGTATAGATCCTTCAGTTTTGTTATTGTTCAGAATCATTTTGGCTATCCTTAGTTGTTTGCATTTCTACAAAAAAAAATACAGATTGAGGTTATCAATTTCTGCAGATAAAGTCTGGGATTTTGATTGGGGTTGACATAGAATTTTACATCAATTTGTGAAGAATTGTCATTTTTATAATATGGGCTCTTTGGTAAACATGATTATTTATATAGGTTTTCCTTAATTGTGGCAATAATTTAAATTTTGACATAGGGGCTTTTCCAACCACTTGGTAAATTTATTCCTCAGTATTTCATATTTCTGATACAAATATAAATAGTATTGCTATATTTTGTATTTTATTCTTCAGTTGTTCATTTCTAGTATATAGAAATATTAATTTTTATGTAGTGTCCTTGTATCTTATGATCTTGCCAAATTAGTAGTTCTAGTGAGTTTTTGTCTTGTTCCATTCTTTTTTTTTAATTTTTTTAAAATTTATTTATGATAGTCACACAGAGAGAGAGAGAGAGAGAGAGAGAGGCGGAGACATAGGCAGAAGGAGAAGCAGGCTCCATGCACCCGGAGCCCGATGTGGGATTCGATCCCGCATCTTCAGGATTGTGCCCTGGGCCAAAGGCAGGCGCTAAACCGCTGCGCCACCCAGGGATCCCTTGTTCCATTCTTTTATAGATTCTTCAGGATTGCTTTATGTACACAATCATGTTAATTAAAAATTAAAATAGTTTTACTTATTCCCTTGTCAAGTTTTATTTCTTTTTCTTGCTTGATTGCACTGGGTAGAACCTCCAGTAGAATATTGATTGGGAAGGATGAGAGCTTGCATTTTTGCCTTGTTTTGATTTTGGTGGATAGTGTTTATTCTTTAACCATTTAGTTACATATTAGCTGTAGATTCTTACAATTGCCTAGAATTGCCTTTAATCAGGTTGAGAAAACCTTTTTTTAAAAAAAAAATTTGTACCTTTTTATTGTGAATGATTGTTGAACTATGTCAAATGCTTTATATCTGAGAAAATTTTATTTTCCTTTATTCTGTTTCATGAATTACATTGTTTTTTTAATATTAAGGTAATCTTATATTAATGGAATAAGTATCACTTATTAATGATATACTTTTGTATATTTTTACATTAAATTTTCTAGTATTTTAATTAGAATGTTGTATCTATGTTTTTAAGGAATATTTGTTTGCCATTTTATTTCCTTATCATTGTCTGTCTTTGATATCAGGATAAACCACTAGAATATTACCTCTCCTCTCCTATTTGCTAAAACATTTTGTGTAATATTAGCTTTATTTATTCCATAAATATTTAATAGAATTCTCCACTGAGTCCAACTAAGCCTGATGTTTTTATGTGTGCGTGTGTGTGTGTGTGTGTGTGTGTGTGTGTGTGTGTGTGTGTAGGGGGGCGAGGGGTGAGGCAGAGGGTGTCATAGAGACTTGAAATTATAAATTGAATTTTTCTAATTGTTACAGTGCTATTCAAACTTCTACTCTTCTAAACTGTTTTGATAATTTTGTTGTTAAAGAATTTGTCCATTTCATCTAAGTTGTTGATTTTTTGACAAAGTTTATCATATTTATTATTATGATGATAGTAGTTTGTAGGTCATGTTTTTTTTTTCTCTATTTCATTGGTGATTTTAGAAACTTATGTTGTCTTCCTCTGGCTTTTGTTTATCAATAAATCAAGTTAATGACTTACAGTTTTTATTTCTTTTCAGAGAAGATGCATTTGCTATTATTGATTTTCTCTTTTCTGTTTTTTCACTGATTTATGTTCTTATTAGTAATTCCCTACTGTTTGTTTTGGTTTTTATTTTGTCTTTTTTTTTTCTAGATTCATATAGCAGAAGCCTAAGTGATTGACTTGAAACTCCTATTTTGTTTTTTTTAGTTTTGTGATGTATGCATTTAAAATAATAAACTTTCCTCTCTATTTTCTAACTTGCCTCTCCTTTTTTCTGGGACTCCAATTATTCGTGTATTATACCTATTGATATTGCCTCACATATCATTGAGACAATAACAATTTTGTCTGATAGTTCTTTCACTGTACTTCAGTAGTGATAGGTCCTTTTCTCCTGTTTTCAAGTTAACTTTACTTCTGTGATGCAGATTTGCTCTGAAGCCCATCAGTGAAAACTTCATTTCAGATATTAGAATTGTTTTTAGCTCCATATTTCCATTTTTTAAGTTTTGATTTCTTCCTCATGTTCATGTTTTTTCTTCATATTATTGAACATATTTATAATATGTAAAGTCTTTGGTTGCTAATTTGGTTGCTAATTTTATCTTACTTTAATTTTATTTTAATTGACTGATATTTCTGCTGATTATAGGATATACTTTATGGTTCTTTTCATGTCTGTCTGTTTTGTTAGATGCTGGGCAGTATAAATGTTACCTCGTTACATGTCTGTGTTTTAACCCATTGGGTCCCAAATACCTTTGGGCAGAAATTCAAATTGATTATATAGTTCACCTTCTTCCTTTCCTTTGGTTCTGCACTGTCTGTTGTTCAATGTCTGCAAATTGTTCTTTCATATATTTGGTCCAGTATTTTGGTTGCCTAGAGAAAGACAGTTAATCCAGTATATATTATGGTCTATAGTAGAAATCTACATTTACTTTTATAATTAATTTTATATGAAATAGTTGGACTTAATTTTATGTTTAATGGATTTCACTTTTCACATCCACTGCTGGAATCTGCAGGCAACAAACTTTTATAGTATAGCAACTAGCCTAGCAAATATCTGTAGCCTTTTCCCTCTTTGCACAGGCAGGGTTCCAAAGAGATCAAGGCCTGCGATCTACTTTCTTGTTACAAAGGAGACTCTCTGGGTTGACCTCTGGCCTTAAATGCTGAACAACATGTTCTTGTACATATACTGCCTGATGAGAATCATAGGGGGAAGAAAGGGATTCTGTATTTTTTTGAGACTGATTAACATGGGCATTCAGGACATGCTTGTATAAACTAGTCATCCAGTATGTACCATACAAAGGATGAAATTCAAGCACTAGGAAGTGATGGAGCTCATTTCCCAGGTTTGGATGGCTTTTGTAGATTGGATTAGTAGACTTTGAGGCAAAGATACAGATACTGCCTGCCACTAGTTGTCACCAAAGAGAGCTGAGCCCACCTAAAAGGAATGGAATAAGTAGATGTGGGAACCAATAAAGATAACTGTTTTCTTTCCCAGTAGGAAAGATCAGCAGGAGCTTGTCACATGATTACATGAATAGCTGGTGATTTAATTTTTCTCCCAACATCTTTTAAATTTAGATGGTATATGTTACTTTTCCTGGAGAGTGCCTATACACAAAGCTTATTTAAGATGAAGCTTCCTAGTCTTAAATATTAACTTCTATCAGAAAAATTTTTGAAGAATGTCGCAATGAAGTTGCATCCTTGTCTAAGAGGTTACAGAGGGCAGACAGGGGGAGAGGAATACGAGTCATTGAAAAAGCTATAGCTTTAATTATTTTCATGAATTTTTTTCCTGAAGGATAAATTGCAACAGAAAAATAACAGAGTAAGAGAATCACTGCAGTTCATTTAAAATAAAGATTTTTCTCTAAACTACTAGTCTGTGATAGAAATAAAATGAGCATCATAATTTCTTCAACAGAAACATATGTTAAGTACTTACTTGACTGTGGGAATATAGAGAAAATGATTATATTTCATATCTAATGCAAACTGGGTAAAGTAAATATAGGTCTGTTGTTGGAATCTATTGGAGAGATTAACAAGATGGGAAATTACATTTTTCTCTACTTGCACAGAATTTAAATTGAGAAAATATAAATGAAATTCTACTTAGCTGTGTAAATCCTTAAATGTGTACCTAGGCGTGCTCTGACCTCATGTATGCACATACTTGCCTGCACACATATACTTACAGCTAGTCAAGCAATATGGACAGGTTGATGAGCATGGGATTAATTTTTATCATTCATATCAAAAAGTGTTCGACTTTTAAATTTAATGTCTAGGTGGAATAGTCAGATCTATGGTTAGGTTTGGGATCCATTTGAAAAGACAGCCTCACTGAAAATGATGAATATCCTAGGTTGCTTTTCATTTGTTACTAAGGACAGGAAAATTATTGCAGGGGAAATAAGGTTCAAAGTTTGCTAAGTGGTCTAATCAAAATTTCTCTCTCACCCTCAGTGCATTTCCCCACCAGTAAGAAGAAAATATCCCACAAATGTGGAGAAGTTATAAACAACACCAGAAACCCAGGTTCTCTTATTGCTCTAGAATTCAACTGCTGGGATAACACTGAGTGATTTATCTCTTGGCATTTGTTCCTCATCAGCCTAAGATCTCTGTATTGAAATGTGGAATTTTCCAGTGTTCTTTTTTTTCCTCTTGTAAAATGGCTATTCAGAGTCAAACTGTACCATACCCAACGATGGTCACTTTTATTTACTGTTCTCTGCAGGATCCATTGTCTTAGGTACAGAAGTAAGCCCACAATCTTCCTTGAGTTCACATGATCCTATCATGAGCAAGAAAACTTAGGCCAGTTTCTTCCCCCTACAAAGACTCGGAATTTTATCTTTTCTTTCTTTTTTTTTTAAAGATTTTATTTATTTATTCATGAGAGATACAGAGAGAGAGCCAGAGACACAGGCAGAGAGAGAGGCAGAGAGAGAGAAGCAGGCTCCATGCAGGGAGCCTGACGTAGGTCTTGATCCCAGGTCTCCAGGATCACACCCTGGGCCAAAGGCAGGCACCAAACCACTGAGCCACCCAGGCGTCCCAACACTCAGAATTTTAAACAGAGCAACACCTTCTATTTCTATTAAGTCTTTTATAACTGCACTATGCTAAATGTCACTTGATCCTCACAATAACTTTATGAGATATGTATGATTTGTATCAACCCCATTTTACTTCAGAGAAATGACATGACTTGCCCAAGGTCACTATGCTGGTAAGGGAGAGACCTGGAATTAGAACATAGCCAGGACAATCACAATACTTCTTTTAGCTTTTTGTTTTATTATGTTAACTGAGCATAACTCCTTTCTACATGCTAGCTGAGAATAACTCCTTTGTACGTGTCTCATCACTGCCATGGGAGTCAAGTAAAGTTTTTATGAGCCTTTTGAAAAGTGACATTTTCCACTAATCTTCTATCCAAATGAACAGCTTGTATTTTGACATAAATAATTGGAGTCGTTCTTACTTATATCTTTTCTTCTCTCCATTCTGTCCTTCAAACCTAAAAACAAGCTTAAATCTCTCTTGTCCTGAAAGATGTCATCCAGCCATCTTCCTGTCCCCTGATGCTAGTTCCCATGGTTCTTTGACCTTTTCTTTTCCACTATTGGTTCTCGTGAAATAAATCTCAGTGTTCTGCAACCCATGTTGCACCATTCAATTTTTCCTTACTCTTTGGCAGTCATCCTTTGTTTCTCTCCCCTTATAGGAGGCACTTTGCAAAACATAACTGATCTTCAGATTTAAAAGCTTCTCTGTCTTCCTGATCTTTTCTACAGCATAATTAAAATCCCCTAATTCTTTCTGAAATTTTCTTCTGAGATATGCTGTATTTTCATGGTTCTCCTGCCTAAATCAGGGATTGGCAAACTGTGACCTATAGGCCAAATTTAGCCTGCTCTATTTTTAGGTAAACATTTTTCAGGACATAGCCATGTTTATGTTTTTTCTGTGGCTGATTTCACACTATAATGGTAGACAGTAGTTGCAGTGAGTCTCATTTTGGGTTTCTGTACCCTTGTATGTCCTAAATGCATATAGGCCACAAAGGACCATTTCTGGATCTTTCCTCTTCATGCTGTTCCACCAAGACTTTATCCATTTTTTAAAATTCTACCGCCCACTTCTCTACAGTTAATATTTAAATTTCCTTCTAGTCCTAAGTACTCCCTGAAGCACTGGACCTGTATCCTATTTTAATTTGTTTTAAGGCATTAGCACATGGGTGTTATTCTACTACCTGATACTGACATGTACATAACTGTCACCATGAAGAAGACACACCTCCTGATTTCCTATCAGTTTACTATGCCATCCACAATTCTTTTGTATCACACTTTATAGTTGACAAAACATGTTCACATTTGTTATCTTAATCCTTCCATTAGTCCATCCTATTCCCTGTACCCTAAATTCATTCCCACATGTATGAAATTCCTAAGTTCTTTGGATTTGACCTCTGCATTATTATCAGGCTCACCCTTTTATGTAATTCTTCCTGCCTTAGTCAAAAATCCTTATAACCTCAACCTGAAATAGTAGCCTCTGTCTCCCTCCACAGTGCTTTACTCAACACCTCAGAATTAATTATTCTATTAAGGGTGGTTGTGAGCAGATCTTTGCTCTAATCAACAAGCTTCTGCTTTCTTTTGCTTATCAAATTGCACTCTGCACTTATCAGCCTGCTCTCCATTTGTATTTACTTGACCCTTCTGGCTTCATTTCTACTTATTTAAGTGTACTTTGTTTCCGCCAAGCCAGAATATCCTATCTCCCCAAAATAGTTATGTGTGTCCACTTCTGCACCCTTGTCCAGGCTGTTCCATCTTTAATGCCATTCTCTAATCTATTCAGATCCAATTCATTAAGTGTTATACAGTGTCACTAGAGAAAATTTGATCTAGTACAACCCACTCTGCAGCTATCCCTTACTGTTTCAGGCCCATGTACATTTATTTCACGTATATGATACTTTAGGGCTTCAAGGTGGCAAGGGCTTTAGATGCTTTGGTGGCACTCCTATGCTGAGCCACCATTTCCCAAAGTACAGTGCCATTCCCTGGTGTCTCTATTATAAAAGCCTTTGAATCTGAACCATATTGTATGAACATAATGTATATGAATCAGTCTTCCCTTTCCCTAATGCTCTTTGAGTTTATTATACCATCCTTTTGCAAAGGGATATAGATTCAGAGTATCTAGAAACTACCAACAAATGTAGGCCACATCTGGGGAAGGTATGGAAAGTTAGGTGAAGTTGGGGCAGAGATCTGCTGTTAGGATGCCATTAGAGTCCTTTTTCTTGGATATTGTACTAAACTGAGGTTTAGGTCTATGGAAGCCCATCCCTACTTGGAAGAACCACCCATACATGGTTGCTTCTCCTTTAGTTCTTTCTCATTAATCTCACTCTCCTCACTCTCATTACTCACATTTAGATATAAAAAATGAAGTGTTGCTTTTTAAATAAACTGAATCTAATGATGGGAGTCCATAATAAAGATTTGTGAAGTTCCAGGTGTTGTGCTGGATTCTTTATACGTGTGATCTGATTTAATACTTAGAGTATCCTCTGAACTAGATCTTACCTCCATTTAACAGATGGGAGGATGAAGACAGAGAAGTTTTCTGACCCACCCAAGTTTATAAAAGTCTTAATAACCTACAGACCCAAGTGAACCAAGCCATCTTCTAGTTTTTTGTTTTGTTTTAAATCTTCAACTTTGTCTTGTAGTTTGAACAGAAAGCTTAAATTCAAAAGCAAGACGGACTTTTGACGGCACTCTCAGTCATCATACTGGGACGGTACTCTCATTAATATAAGCGTTCAGACACTGCCTTTAAGCAGTTCTCATTAGGAACCTAATTAAGCATTTGAGCAGACCCCGCAGTTGATTGTTCTGCCCCTTGTTCAATAGTGTAATTGATGGTAGTTGGGCTCAGACAAATCAGCCTTCCTCGTTGCTTCTACAAATTTACTACAGGCTTGTTAGTGTTGGGTTTGATGTAGGCTAAACAATGGTCCCATCCTCCACCTCAATGCCATAGAAAGGAAATGAGCATCAAAGGAGTGATCCTTTAGAAGAGCTTTGTTGGGTAGGATGACAAACAGGGCCACTTTCATGACAGGGTATAGGAGCATAGTCCATGGTAGCTGCAGAGAAAGCAAATTGAGTACTCAGATGAGGTAAAAAGAATGGCTTTCAGTCAATTTTAGGATGGATTTATAGGGTGGTAATTAGAAGAGGCTGTACTGTGGTCATCAGGATAGAAAGTACGGAGATGATGCAAGAATGTAAAGGTAGGAAAGAGATTATCAAAAGAAGTAAAGTCTTGGGTTTGCATTAAGGCTTAGCCTTTTTTTTTCAAATCCAAATTACATGATTATTCTTGAATGCTTAAGTGCTCAAAAGAATAGCAAGAATAAGAGTAGAATGAGCGTGGTTAGTAAAAAGTTTGAGGGGAAAAAAAAACACTTGAAGCAGAACCTTACAAGTGAATGGATTTTGTTAGTATTGGTTATAGTGGCTGAGCTGTTGTTAATATGAAAGATTCTTTCACACATGTTTGATTCTCACAGCCTGTCAAATAAAGAGAGAAGAAAATCTTAGCCTCATTTTAGAAATAAAATAGAAAGATAGAGAGACTGAGTCAAAGGATGGTAGGTAAAATGACTTACCCTAAATAATATAACTATTCTTATAATATTTATGACACTGGTTCACTTCGTCAGTTTTTTCCCCAAGTATCTCAGGAATTTCATTTTCTGTCATTGTTAATAGAATCTATCCTCCTTTACCAATGCAAATACACAGAGATAATCATGAGCCTAAACAGAATCAGGAGGAATGCTCAAATCTATGATCAAATGTCAAAGGAAAGATTAGCTGGACTGAAGTTTAAATACTCAAGATCCATAACCTCAAATAAGGTGCTCTCAATAGTTTGTTCCACACCATAATGAAATAGTATATGGAAGTGTTAGCTTGACTAAATTTCTTTAATACAAAAGGTCATTAGTTTATAAAACATGTCTTTAACATCGTTGTTAAAGTCTTATAGTAGGTTGTAATGAGATTACAATTGTTTAGATTTCTCTATGTGTAAGTACAATCTAAAGCTTATTAAATAACCTTTTTTCTGACCAGGCTGTTTGTCCTTTGAATCTTTAGTCATATCCATTAAAGGAGAACAGCAAGCTTCCTTTACAAACTGGCTAGATATCAGAACAGAGTCACGGCTGAGCAGGGCTCCTCAGGACTCCACACAGGGAGCCAAGTTTACAAGCAACCTGTGCAAATTCAGATGCTCAGTCACATTTACCTGCTGTGCATTGCTCCCCCCTCCTTCCTCCCTCCCTCCCTCCCTCCCCTTGCCCAACCAAAGTTTAGTAATCTCATATCCTAGAGACTGCTATAGGGAGCATTTCACAGGTGACATTAATTATCCTTTTTTGTTTAAATTCAATTAGCCAACATATAGTGCATCATTAGTTTTAGATGTAGCATTCAAAAATTTATCAGTTGCATAAAACACCCAGTGCTCGTCACATCAGGTGCCCTCCTTTATGCCCATCACCCAATTACCTATTATCTTAAAGCAAAGTACTAGAATTTGACAGGGGTCTTCTCTCAAAATTATCTCAGACTTTCCAAAAGCAAGGAGAAGTGAGAGCTGAAGCAGGAGCACAGGGAGAGCTAGAAGGAGTGATGGCAGGATTTAGAGCCAGGTCATGGCCATGTAATTGCATGGCCGTCTGCATAAGAAACTCTTAATATGACAACATCTGCTATGCTTTTGGGTAAGTTATATTCCCCTCCTCCTGCCTCATTTTTGTTGAACTCAAGGCAGGGAAATAACAGATGAAAGTTTGACTAGTATTATATATCTGGTAGTGCTTATCTGTTTCATACTGTCCCCACATATTTAAAGGGAATTCATACAAACCATTTCTAATATAGGAGTGACTCACTTTGACAGAACCCCCAGAAATCTCTGCCCCATCAAGGAATTTCTTTTTTCTCTGCAGAAGTCATTACCATTTTGGCCTCACGTTTCTGTCTTAGCATTTTAATTCTGATGCTGATTCCACAGGGCAGATCTTGAGTCCAATTCTGTGTTCTGTGTCCTGAATATGTTTGGCACTTACTGGTGGTGCTATTGCTAATGATAAACATGATGAGGATCTGTTTGGACAGGGTTTCTCAGCTATCATCTACTCAAAGTCATTCAATTAATGAACTTAGAAACTAGAATGCAGGAGATGGTAGGGCTGACAGATGAAATGGTTGAAGAGAGGAAGATGTGAATGTCACTGAGGGGAGGCTAAAGAGTCTTAGCTGAGATGGTCCTTACACAGACAGGCTACCAGCACAGTCTGAAAGTGGTTGGATATATTATGTGCCTTTATTTCAAATGAGAAAATTTTCTATCTACAAGTTCAAAAGTAGCCTTATTCATTTTTTCCTTATCAATATAGAGGACAGCATTTTAAAGTTACAAAATGGAATAGGAGTTCCATCATTAAGAACAAGGTCTCAGACACTTTTTAGTTTAGCGTTCATGGCAATCGCATGATTTTTGTCATGTTGGTGCAAAACAACAGGGTGTGATAAAGTCAGCTGCTCTAGTTGGGCATCTCGCTATCTTGGTTGGAAGTTGCAAGCTTCCAAGAATTCTGTGATGATTAGAGCAGCTCTATTCTTGTTCCTTTAAAGTTCATAATTTCTATAACAAGAATCCTCAGAACTGTCCATGGTCCTGGTAGAGGGTTACTTATGCAGGAAGTGTTTAAACTAAACACACACACAAGCAATGATGTTATGTAAAGGGACAGAGAGACCAAATGAAACAGCCCCCATAATGATCAAAGTTGGAAAAATTTTAGCAACAAAATAAAATTGCATTAGATTATAACCCAAAGTATAAATTATCTATGAGTTCATATTGACATTACCAAATGATTGAATAAATAAACGTAGGAAAATAGGCAACGCTTCCCTGTGGAAGAATTGTAAATAATTACACATTCTGCCTCAAGGATGTGAATCATAACTCCCTGCTTCTTAAATGTAAAGTGCACATAGTGACTGCCTTCTAAGGAATACAATATAGAAAAGGGGGGAAAGAAAAAAGATAAGGGGGGAAAGGATAACTTCAGAGTGGAGAAACCTGACAAACATTATCTTAGCAACATGGTCAAGGTCAAGAATTATACATCATGCTGATAGTATGTGCTCTTGATATGATGTAATGAGAATAGCACTATACTGGGATCTTCCAAAAACCCACAACCCCAGTCAAATCATGAGGAAAACATCACACAAATCCCAAATGTGGGAGATTTTGCAAAATACTAACCAGTACTTCTCAAAACTGTTAGTCATAAAAAATAAGGAATGTCTGATGGCCAAGAGGAGCCTAAGGAGATAGGGTAACTAAATATAATGTGATATTCTTGATGGTATCATGGCATAGAAAAAGGAAAATGGCAAAATCTGAAGATAGCTGAATAAAGTATTGGCTTAAGTTACTATATCAATCAATATTCACTCACTAATTATGACAAATATAACCATATTAATGTAAGATGTTAATAATAGGAAAAATTGGATATGAGAACTCTCTGTACTATCCATCTTCACAAGTTATTATGCATTTAAAAATTCTAAAATGAAAAGTTTATTAAGAGATCACAACTGAGAAGTAAAACAAAAAATATGTTATTGTTCAAATAAGAATTAAATCATCTCCTTTTCCATATCACTACACTCAAATGAAACACAAGATAATTCAGTTTTTTATAGAAAATGTGGAGTTGAATGTTTTATAATCTTTTTATATTTAAAATAATAGTGACAGTGTACACAGATAAATTAAAGTAATAGAAGGACCTATAATGAAAAGCAACAGTCCCTGCCCCTATGCAGTCCTGCTTCCTAGGATGACCTGCATTAACTCTTGTTGCTTATCTCCCTGTCTGGATTTTTAGATTGGCTTGCTTTGACAGATCAGGATAAGATCACTTACACCTTTCAACTCTTCATATGTACTCTTTTGCATGGCTTCTTCTCAGACTAACTATTTTGAGATTCTTTCATAGTCATAATTATCAAGACTTTGTTTCCTTTTGTTGTTGTGTAGTATTCCATCCTGTACCTATAAAACAATTTGTCTATTCACCTGTTGATGACTATATGGATCAGTGCTGGTGGGGCTGTTACAAATAGAGGTACTGTGAATAAAAAGAAAAAGAAAAACTCTTTTTATTCCTTCCTTCCTATATATTTTTATCACTGTTATTAGTTCCTTGGTTGTTTACCATTGTAACTCGAGATAGTGCAATATGTTTATTTCTGTATTTTTTCATTCCCTACTTGGTCATTGAGGATGTTAGCACCATTTCTTTTTTTCAGCCCTCTTCCCTCTTTCCACCTCTCATCTTTTTGTGAGCACCATATTATTTTTATTGATTTTTAAATTATATAAGAAATACATGATCTGTATTATTTTTAATACTAGAATGTTTAAATTTAGAATCTTATATATAATGCTGAAGTTCCCTTTGACACACTTTATTCCAACTGTCCCCAACCTTGATTCCTTTTCCATTTTCACAGAAATAACCCTTCTTAGCCATTCAATATGTAACTTTCCAGCTATATTTCTATGCATTACTATACCTATATACTTAAATTCTCTTAAAAAATATAAAATATTTATTGTTTCATAATTCTCTAACTTGTTTTTGTATTCTACAACTTGTGTTTTATATTTAATGGCATGTTTTAGATACCTATCTAATTTATTAAATACGGAACTACTATAAGAGTTTCCTTGCTGTAGTAAATATTCCATAGAGTACTGATGTGTGGGTATTTCACTCCTGACACTAGTTAGATCACTTACCATTTTTTTTTTTTATTTATGATAGTCACAGAGAGAGAGAGAGGCAGAGACACAGGCAGAGGGAGAAGCGGGCTCCATGCACCAGGAGCCCGATGTGGGATTCGATCCCGGGTCTCCAGGATCGCGCCCTGGGTCAAAGGCAGGCATCAAACCGCTGCGCCACCCAGGGATCCCCACTTACCATTTTTTAAACTTAAAAACTTGCAGTAAACATTCCAGTATATAATGTCATGTACATGTATACATTTTTTTCTAGGTTAGATATGAAAGATAGAATATGTGAGGCATAGCATAAAGGATAATCACATGTTAGTTTTTGACAGATGTTACCAAATTTGATTTACTTACATTTTGTTAAGCAATTTTTGTCAATGCCTGCATACTTTTCTTGTAATAACTTTGTAAGGTTACAGGGTCCGGGTTATGCTTACTTCACAGAATAAGTTAGGAAGCATTCCTTCCTTCTGTATTTTCTAAAAGAGTTTTTCTAAAATAGACATTGTTTCTTTTTTAAATATTTGATGGAATTCATTAGTAAAAACCACCATGTACTGGAGTTTCTCTTATTGGGAGGTTTTTGATAATGAATTATGTTTCTTACTAAAAAGTTTCTCACATTTTTTATTGATTTTAGGAAATGTTTTGGTAAATTGTGCTTTTTTGAAGAAATGTTCATCTCACTTAGGTCACTAGACCTATCAGAAACTTATCAAGCATACTTTTAGTTATTCCTTTAATTACTTAAGGTCTCTAGTGATGTTCCTTCCTAATTTTTGATATTGGTAATTTTTATTTTTTTCAATCTCCTGATTAGTCTTGTCAAGGGCTTATCAACTTTTATTAATGTTTTAAAGAACCACTTTTGGTTTTGTCAACTTTCACTATCATTGGCATTTTATTTCATTGATTTCTGCTCTTATAATGTTTTCCTTCTGTGTATTTATGTTTAACTGATCAATCATTTTAGCTTCTTAGGAGAGAAATTATGAGCAATGATTTTTATTCTAATATTCTAAAAATATTATTTAACTTTATAAAATATCTTCTAAGCACTGCTTAAATGTATCTTCTCAATTTTGATATATTGTGTTTTCTATACCATTCTATTTATCATATAAAAGAGTTTACTTGTGACTTTTTTTTCCTGTGACCCCAAACCAGCACTAACTTGTTAGGTGTGTGAGTGAGTTAGCATGGAAGTGAACCTTCTAGTCCAGGCAAGATATCAGATATCTGAAGCAAGATATCTGATATCTTGCCTGGACAGCAGATATCTTCAGATATCATGCTGTCCTAAAAGC
Organism: Vulpes vulpes; assembly: GCF_048418805.1. Classification (NCBI taxonomy): domain Eukaryota; kingdom Metazoa; phylum Chordata; class Mammalia; order Carnivora; family Canidae; genus Vulpes; species Vulpes vulpes. The sequence continues at coordinate 97,632,721 of NC_132785.1, forward strand.
TATTTAGAATTGTGTTTTTTACATTGCTTATATTTAAATATTTGTAACTTTTCTAGAGATTATCCAGAAGTATGTCATTTGATATTTAAGTATTTGAGGCTTTTCAGATATGATGATCTTTTGGGTATAAAAATCATCCCAAGATTTAGCAAAATACAAACATTCTCAGTGTCTGTGAGTAAAGAATCTGAGAAGGACTTAGATGGGTAGTTATGGCTTAGGATCTCTCATGAAGTTCTAGTCAAGATGTTAACCAGGACTGCAGGTCCCTGAAGGCTTGACTGGCTGCAGGATTGACTTCGATGTTGACTCATTCACACACCTGAAAAGTTAGTGCTAGTGTTTGGCTGGAGGTTTCAATTCCTCACTACAAGATCCTTTTGTAGGGCTGAGTGTCCTTATGACAGGACAGTTAGCTTTCCAGAATGAGTGATCAAAAAGAGAGCCAAGACAAAAATTACAGGTTATTATGTCTTTTATCACCTTCTTTGGAAATTTATGCACATTATTTCTGCCATATTTTAACCCTTTAAAGGGAATCACTAGTACAGCTCACACTCAAGGGTAAAGGGAACTAAGGTCTTCACTTGAAGCAAGGAGTGTTAAAGAATTAGAGAACATTTTCAGAAAATTATACTAGAGTTGTGATTATTTCTAATTCTGTTGTGGTCAGGGAATATATTCTGTAAGACTTAAATTTTTTCAAATTTGAGACCTATTTTATGACCCAGCATGTGGTTATATCCTGATGAACATTCTTTATACATTTGGAAAGATTGTGTTGGCAGTTGGTGAGTGTAAATTGAGAAATGGTCAAATGTGTGCATTGTGCTTTTTTAGATCTATGTCCTTACTAACTTTTCCTCTAGTCATTTTATCAATTATTTAAGAGTATTAAAATCTCCATTTATGAGTATGGATTTATCTATTTTCCCTTTAGAAATTCCAACGTTTTTGCTTTATATATTTTGAAACTTTTTTGATAACTACTAAATGTAGATGATAACTACTAAATGTAATCATCTACTACTACTAATGTAGATGATAACTACTAAATGTAGAAGAAATGATAGATTTAGAAAGTCATCAGTAGATGCTAAAACTAGTAGGAGAAAGTTTTATGAGAAAGGTAGGTATAGACTCAAAATGTCTCCCCATAAATTACCTCTTAATTGCAAAAGGGAAAAATAAAAACTTTGCAGGGAAGAAATCTGGCAGACACTATATTAACCAAATTATAAAGGCTAACATTACCAATACTGGAATAAACTTAAATCATTTGTCTGCTGTTATAACACACTGTGGAGGTCACAACATCACTTCTGTGATCTGATAAAATGCATGAATCTAATAATGAAGTAATATCACAAACACATAGTGAGGGACTTTCTGACAAAAAACTGACCTGTACTCTTAAAAGATGTTAAAGTTAAAAACAGGAAAAGGCTAAGAAACAATTTTAAATTTAAAGAAAACTAAGATAAAACTAAATGTAATGCTTGATTTTGAACTGAGTTTTCAAACCAAAAAAAGTTACAAAGTACATTATTGGAATAACTAATTCAATTTAAATATAGCTATGGATTAGATAATAGTACTACAGCAGTGTAAATTTTCAGTTATTTTCTTGAGACTGTAGTTATTTAAGAGAAGGTCTTTGTTCTTAGGAAATATACACTGACATAGTTAGGGATGATGGCATATGATATCTCCTAGTTACTCTCAAACTCACACACACATATACAAACAAAGAGACTGATAAAATAAATGTAATAATATAAACATTAGTGAATCTAATTAATATATGGAGTTCCTTATACTATTTTTAACTTTTTAATAAATTTTATATTAAAATAAAGATGTATAGAACATCCTTAGTTTCCATTATCCTAAGTCCTATAAGTAGTTTACCATTGCTCTTATTTTTTTTTTTTTTTTAATTTTTATTTATTTATGATAGTCACACAGTGAGAGAGAGAGGCAGAGACACAGGCAGAGGGAGAAGCAGGCTCCATGCACCGGGAGCCCGACGTGGGATTCGATCCCGGGTCTCCAGGATCAGGCCCTGGGCCAAAGGCAGGCGCTAAACCGCTGCGCCACCCAGGGATCCCTACCATTGCTCTTAGAATAAAAACTAATTTGTTGAAATGGCCCAAGAAAAGACCCTACCAGATGTAACCCATAGCTTGCCTTCCCCTACTTCTTTCTGTTCCATCATAGTGATCATATTTTAGTCATTTACATCTTCACAATCTTATGTCATAGTGTCTTTGCAAATGCTCTTCCCCTAACCCAAGTCTCTTATCTTTCCTAATTACCTCTCATGTGTGAGAAGATCACAGAATAAGAACACATAGAGGCTATTTAGAATTTGCTATAGCAATAGAGTCAGGTCACTTTCACTTGTACTTGGCAGAGACTCAAAGGCAGGCAAAGGATTAGCACAGCTTTATAGTGGAAAAAAAGAAAGGCTTCAAGCACGATCTAATTGGAGGTTGTTGGCATAGGGAAGCTGAAAGTAGGTTAATTAGCAGTGAGGCTTCATAAATGATTGGGGAACATATTTGACTTTCTCTGGTTGATCCTGAGATGGCAGCAGGAGTGACAATTATGGAAGTCATAGACTGAGTCCTGACTGGTCTGGGTCTATTGCAGCAGAGATGATGGTTTAGCAACTTGATTGCTGAAGAGGTTGTGGGCAGAGTTCTGTTGTCATACATTGTTTAGCCATTGACTGCATATTCAGTTTCAGTTTTCCCTTTGGGATATTCTTTCACTTGTGAGAAGTTGACTAATGTAGGGGATGCTAGAAATCCAGATCTTTACCACTCAAGAATTGTTCAGTTATCTCCAGAGTATTGTAAGATCTTCTGAATTTTGTTATTGTTGTGTCACCATGGTAATCATCTCATTAGAAATGGCTGCACAGAAGCATTTAGCACCTGGGTAGAATGCACCAGAGAAGCATCATGAGCTCTATGACAAAAACAAGCCTACTCTACCTTGTCTATTCCATTGACCCAAATATAGAGAGAAATATTTGCAATGGGTAGATGTCATTATTAGTAGCCAAGAAAAAAGTCTAAAGCAATGTCCATCATTACTTATACCAACAAATTGAGACTGATCTGTAGTTCATTTAGGAAGTGGCATTATTAATAACTTCTGCTAGAGTTAGTGATAAGGTGTTTTTTTTTTGCATTTTTTATTCTCTCTTTTTGTAATGATCTCTACTGTTGGCAACACTGCTATTATTGTTTACATAAATAATGAGTCAATAATTCCCCAGGTTGAATGCTTAAATAATCAAGTACAACCCTGTTTTGGAACTTGTGTTTGGGTTGGAATTTTCAGCCTTGGTGATTTAAGGACTTATCTGTGTACAGATAAGTCTTAGAATGTTCTTCTAAAAGTTCATAAGTGTTAGTCTGGGGAAAACAGGACCAGGCATCCTGGCTATAAAGGAAGTAGTATCTGACTGTTCCATGAAGAACAAGGAAAAATAGTAGTTGTTAATGACATTAGGTAAGAGCCATGGTCTTATATTAGCTGTGTTTCATATTTTAATCTTTATTAGATTTTTCCTGGTGGCAAGAAATTGGCTTATTGCTCTGTGAGGGTTATTGAATTCAACTTATCCATGGTATGATCAAAAGACTGTAAAAATTCATTCTTTTTCTAAAAGAGAAGGACTATAGCAAAGACACGGATTGATTTTTTAAGGTCACTTGTCCATATCCGTACAAGTAGAAATGCAATCTGCTATAATTCTCTATAGTTTCATTTGATGAGGCAACAATTGCCCAGAAGTTTTTATAATTGGAGTCTGGTGATGAATGACCTATCCAGCAGTTGATAAATTGGCAATGGCTACTGTCTGGAATAATCTGAGAAAAGCATTAGAAATCAGTATGTTCTGACCAAACCATTATAAAAAAGAAGAGAGAGAAAAAGGGTCATTCTTGGTGGACAACAGTAAGAGATATTATAAAATGAGAAGAATAATGATTATAAGCAAGCAGAGGAAAACCAAAGCAGGAATTAGAGGTCTTAGTCTGATGTCTTGAGTAGAAGCTGTCCACTATCTGAGGTTGTTTGCTTGTTTCAAAGATCTTAGGTCATCTGTTTGTTTTCAAAGATCAGATGCTTCTAAAGGATCTCTGAGAATCCTGAATTTGAATCCTCTATTGAATAATATTCCAATTGTGTGGAGTTCTGAATTATTTTAGTTGTGAACCATGTGAATCAAGGATTGACTCTCTCAAGTTAACTGCTGTATTGTTGTTAACAGTACCTTCAACAGGGTTCAAGAGCATTTTTTTCTCTGATATCTTTTCAAGGAGATAAAATCTCGTGGTTGAAGATCCTATAGAGGCCTTTTAGGAATATGTGGGAGGGCAGCCTAAATCTGTTGGTAATAGGAATAAGTAAGTACATGAGTCCCTTGCAACTTTTTGCCATGTTTATGTGCAGCAGAGAAGACTTTAGTACCAGAGGTGAATTCCCTAAACACATGGTGTATTTATTATAAGACTTACAATTTCATGTGCTGTCTTGATATCTTTGAGCCTCTAGGGCCCTAAAGACCTAGCTATGCCTTCTGACAGATATGCCCTTCTGTGTAGTGGGAAAAGCCTTCCACTCAGCTAGTTCTTTATCAGCTGGACCAGCTGCAGACCATCCAGTCCTCAACTTAATGAGTTTCACCTCCCTGACAGCCTGTGAAATTATCTAAACAAGCCAATCATATCCTCCTGCAGGAAGCAAAAGTCATCTATCCTGCAAAACCTGCCTTCTGCAGCCTGTGGTGGTTCACTCTGTTCACATGCACAGCCTTGATATGGTCCTACATGGAATTTGGTATTTTCCTTCTCCAGGTTTTAAGGATAGATGACTAATAAACTGCTGCAAATCTCATCTGTTCAGTGCCAAGTGTTATCTGTTAATCATCTCATACTATTTAGAGCAGAGGTTCTTTATTTTTTAACAATGGAGTGAATAGAAAGTGATCAGAATATGTGGGCCTTCTAGTTACCAGTTCATAAGGGGATAACTGCATGCCTGTGAGGGCCATTTCGGGTATTGCAAGTAACTTTGCTAAGACAGTTCAAAGATTTTTGACTGTTTGCCTAATTTTAGTTTAAGGATGCCGTTGTTTTTTTTTTTTTGATCTTTCCAGATTGTGGTTGATAAAGGTAGTATAGTTTTGGGTAAAGGTAAAATGTTGGAGTTCATTTATAATGGTTCCCATAAAGTATGAGCTTTAGTCATTTAGTATAAAATTTGGTATGCCTTAGATTGGAAACACAAAACCAATCAGAATTATAGTGATTTAAGGGTTATAGCCTTTGGACAAGAAATAGACAACAAGTGACTGAAACCTGTTTTGGAGGGTAGAAGCTGGATAGAATCCATCTGAAGGTATTTAAAGGGCTTTTGCAGAATCAAAGATACAAATTTTAAATTACAAATGTCATGGGATATAATGTGAAGCATGGCAACTATAGTTAATAATAGTGTATTTCATATCTGAAAGTTGCTAAGTTATCGCAAGAAAAAAATCTGTAACTAAAATGACACATGATAAATAGACTTACTCTGATGATCATTTTGCAATATATGTAAATATCAAATAATGTTGTATACCTGAAACTAAAAGAATGTTGTATGTCAGCTATGACTCGAAACAAAGAAACAAACAAGTTACCGGAAGTACAAATACAGTTAACAGTTCCTTAACTTGTTTAGTTTTGCCAGGCAAAAGCTTTGTTTCCAAAGCTTCCCAAAGTCATGTACTACTCCAAAAGCATACTTATTGTCTGTACTCATGTTTACTCTGGTCCTCAGCTAGTTGGCAAACTCTAGTAAGTGGACTACATTTTGCCATCTGGGCTGATTTTACCTCGGAGGTCTATATTTGAAGGAGACTTAAATTACTGATAGCAGAGCCTGCTTACTAAGCCCCTTCCCCACCCCCAATTTCAATTTTGAAGCATTATCCAACAACAAAAGAATACTAGGTCTGGATTTAGAATATAAGTCTCTAATCAATCTGAATAAGTAGCAGGAAGTTTCCTGATTGAGGTGAGATGATCATGAGGTTCCCTGACAATGGTAGGGGAATGGTGGGGTTCACATAGTGCAGCAGTGGATAGTATGTGAAAGAAAGTAGCACAATTTCATAAGAAGGTAGTTGCCTAGACGAAAGTGTTGTGTATTCATCAGTAGTGATGTCTAAATTGCGTGAAGGACCACTAGGTCAGGTGGGAAACCAAGAACCAGTTCAAAAGAAGCATCAACAAATATTATAGGGGAAGTTATTACTCTAAGACAAGTTGCCTTTGCAATTGGGTGAAGAATGAGGCCACAGTGATGGGTTTTTGATGGTTTTCATGAGTAAAACCCTTAGGGGTTTGTCCAGTTGGTTCATGCACAAGTAGACAAAAAAGGGCTTTTAGTACTTAGGGATGTCTAGAGAAGGAGGCTGTTAAGATTTTTAGGTTCTGGAAGATCTACTTACACTTGGGCTCCCAGAGCAGAGGGTCTCTTACTGAGGACTAGGCAACTAATAAAGAGGTATTTCAATCCCAGGAATATTTGGCCCCCACTGGTTGCAATATCCAGTTAAACCTAGAAATCCTCTCAATTGTTGTTTTGCAAAGTTTGGATATTCTCTGATCTTATTAGGTGAGGGTGATTTTCCACCTGAGATGGGTCATACCTGAAATAATAGATGGAATTTTGATATAATTTATCTTTTGAAACTTTGTCTTTTTTCTACTGCAGCTAAGAACAAGCAAATGAAATCCTTTCTAGGTGCTTTTTTAAATATATATATATATATATATATATATATATATATATATATATATACACACACACACAAAGCAGGAGATTCATTTACATATCAGCATTGAGTTACAAGGGAAATTTAGATAGCTTCTAAGTCTCAATTGAGGAACTGGGGGAAAATAGGAGGGGCTTCAGTGAATCCCATGACTAAGTATATGTTTGTCCTTTCTAGGTGAGGAGACAAAAGATGTTGATTCTTCTGTTCTAGGAGCACACAAAGTGAAGATCAGTTAACTGCAGTGATGTAAGTAGCTTCAGGTGCAATTGATGATCGATGTTTATTTGGGTTAGGTATTAGAAATTAGGGATAATAATTTGGTTGATGGCCCTGAGATCTCAAAAAAAAAATCAGTTTCCTCATCCCTTTGGTTTCTGACAGAATGGGAATGTTATGTGAGCTAGTGGAAAGTCTGAGAATACCTTAAAAATGTTTTGAGTATAGCTGACACACAGTGTTGCAGGTGTACAACATAGTGAATCAGCTTCTCTATACTTTTTGTTATGTTCACAAGTGTAGCTCCCATCTGTCACCACACAACATTATTACAGTACCACTGACTTTATTCCTTAACCTGTGTCTTTTATTCCTGTGACCTATTCATCTCATAACTGGAGATCTATATCTTCCACTATCCTTCACCCATTTTGCCCATCCCCCACCTCCTCCCCTCTGGCAGCCATTGGTTTGTTTATAAGTCTGAATCTGCTTTTTGTTTGTTTATTCATTTTTTTAGACTTAGGGCTAATCCTATGGTATTTCTTTCTCGGTCTTATTTCATTCAACATAATACCCTCTAGGTACACACATGTTGTTGAAAATGGCAAAAATTCATAGTTAAAGCAATATAATATCCATTTTATATGTATACTGTGTCTTCCTTATCCATTCATCTTAAAATGGATGGATTTAGTTTGCTTCCATATCTTGGCTATTATAAACAATGCTGCAATAAACAAAGGGGTGCATATATCTTTCCGAATTAGTGTTTTCATTTTCTTTGGGTAAATACCCAGGTATAAGGCCTTCAACTAAATGTGTGATCCTTCTTTTCTTCTGGCTTTAAGGAATATTGAAATTTTAGGTGACAGCTCGGTGGGATCTATATGAACTTCAATGGTTTCTTCTGTAATTAGTTATTCTATGTCAATGTAATTTTTAGCTGATAAAGTGAAACTTTTATTTTGGATATGCATCAAATGTAACAGAACAGGCAAAAATATATCCAGAACAGACACAACTTGATTATAAGCGGGAGAGTTCTCTCGAACTCTAGAAGTTGGCCCTTTGGTATGCATTTAATAATACAACTCCATTTGCCAAACAAGTCTCACACTACTAAATTTGGTAGATGTGGTATCACTAAGCAGGGAGAAGTGTTTTTCTTTTTCTTTGTCTTTTTCTTTTTTTCTGAGAAGTGTTTTTCAATCAAGGTCTGCGGTGTTAGAGTTAAGAGCCGGGCAACAGAGAAAATCTGTGCATTATTTGAAATAGTTGCTAACTATTTAGTATCTTTACTCCTAGGAAGAGACTGGATAAAGGTGTTAGGGTTTAATACAGAAAGAGGAGCACTTGTCTCTACTGGGAATTAATAAGGTTGACTATCTATAATCACAGTTAATTCACTTTGAGTGTATTAGGATATTTTTTTTTTCTTCCTCAGAACACCCTCATTGATCTAAATGGAGGGGTTTTGTTTCATTTTGTTTTTTTCTTTTGTCAGAGAGAACAATATCTTTTTTAGTGTCCCTTTTGTTTATAGTATCTACAAGTGTTCTTATCAATAGGTGGTTGGTTGGAAATTGAGCCACATGTTAGATCTGCAGGACCAAAAGGTTATTTTGGGTGCTGTCTTATTTTTGTTCTAAAGCCCTTTCAAAAGGTTCTCCCAGGTGTTGTATGTAAAGCACCACACCGACCATAATATAAATAAGCAAATATAAATGAATAAGACATCATCTCTGTTTTGTAGGACTTTAATATCTAAATAGATGCATTCTAAAGCTTAATTTGGGTTCAAATTTCTTTATTGAGCTTTTATAAATTCAAGGAAATACAGAGTAAATAGATTTGAACCTTGCTGGATTTTAAGCCATTCCAGTAAGCTTAAAAGGTGGGCAGGCCCAGTGATCAGAAATCAAACCACACATTTAATATAAACAAACATGTAATTCATATAAAACTACCTTAGTGGGACCATAATGTGTGCATGCTCAAATGCATCAGTGTTCTTTATTTTTTTTAACAAGGTACCTCATGCCTTGGCCTTCCTTTATTTCATTGGTTCACATCCAGAGGTGATTTGCTTCCCAGAGGATATTTGGCAGTTTCTGGAAACAGTTTTGGTTATGCCGAATGTGAGTGGGGATAGGGGTTGCTAGTGACACCTGGAAGGTAGAGGCCAGGGATTCTGTAATGCATAGGACACCCTCTTCCCGACAAATGAATTGTCCAGCCCAAAACATCGATAGTGCGGAGGTTGAAAAGCCTTCTTTATATAGAAAAGGTGTTGGAATTCTGGAAACAAATCCCTCAATACCTACTTGCTGTCTATTTTTCAATGCCCAGAGGATAGTTTGTGTGTTATTCTCATCTCATGCAATTTAGAATGGCGGCTGGGCGGGGTGGGCTAGAAGGATCAGGGCGGTATGGGGTGGGAAGATGGAGATGACTTTAGCACTAATTTATTAACAGAGTGATTTAATTCTTTGAAATGGAGAAGAGCTACTCAGTAAGACCCAGGTTACCATGGTAGCACATGGCTTCAATCACTCATGATTAATTTCTAGCAATTAGAATGAAGGGTGAGCCTTCTCTTAAATCTCTTGTCAAGACGAAGAGGAACAGCATCAAGTGAATCATTTTAAGAAACAGAGTCTGACACAGTCAATTTAAAAACCTTTGGAATTTGTTTTAATCTCATGCCTGGATCAGAAATGGCAGCACTGTGACTGTACAGTATGAGAGCCCCCTTTCCATATGCTGATGATAAAATGGTCACTGCTGGCATCGCCGGACCATCTGCTCCTGGAATTTCAGACTGTTAAGGTGAAATTGGCTTAGAGTCGCATCAAGGATACTAGAGACTATTTTTTCCTTTTTCATTCTATGAATGTGTTCTTCATGTTTATTGTTAGCTGCTGAAAGAGTAGAAAATATTTATGCTAAATATTCAATGCCTATTTGCTGTCTATATTTGTAACAGATTGTTGAACGCTAGTGTGTGTTTACATCTTTGGTGCAATGGGTAAGGTTATTTCCATTTTAAGATGTTTTATTTGTTGTTCCAATTTTGCAACAACTCCAGAAATAAAACACCCACAGTCCACAACACCAATATCTCTTTAATCAAATGTATCCATTTTTAATATTCCAGTCCAGTGTTTTTTATACAAATACATTGTGGTGTACAATTTGGTGTTATTCTTTGGCACCTACTTCTTATAAGAAATTATTCTGTTTTTCCTTAGTTTTTATAATTATTACTTTACCCCTGAGGTTGTTCTGAAGCAGATTTTCTAAATTCTTTTTTAAAAAAGATTTTATTTATTTATTCACAAGAGACAGAGAGAGAGAGAGGGAGAGAGAGAGAGGCAGAGACACAGGCAGAGGGAGAAGCAGGCTCCATGCAGGGAGCCTGATGTGGGACTCGATCCCAGCACCCCGGGATCATGCCCTGGGCCAAAGGTAGGCTCTAAACTGCTGAGCCACCCAGGGATCCCCTGATTTTCTAAATTCTTCAGGAGAAATGAAATCTTGGTCTGAGAACATACTGTTTGCTACAAGTTTTGCTAACTGGTTCCTCTCTCCTGAGTGAGGGCAGACCCATTCTGGTGCTGTATCCTGTAGTACCTCTTACCCCTGCACATTCTACCAATATCATCTATGGGGAGCAGAGAAAATGGTTTTTGTTAAACATACTTTATATAAGCTCTATGGTTTCTTAGAAACAAATATGTACTGAATATTCTGTAGCAGGCCCTCTGCTCTTCTTTGTTTAATATTTTATTTATTTATTCATGAGAGACTCAGAGAGAGACAGAGAAGCAGAGACACAGGCAGAGGGAGAAGCAGGCTCCAGACAGGGAACCTGACATGGGACTCGATCCTGGGTCTCCAGAATCACGCCCTGGACTAAAGGTGGCGCTAAACCACTGAGCCACCTGGACAAGAAGTAAACAACAGAGGAGTGCATGATTCCAACTGTTTTCCTCACACATCAGTGTGATAATGTTAGGAGTGGGGGAGATAAGCAGTGTGCTTTGGGACAATGCAAGAGGAGCACCTAACAGGAGATGGTTAGAAGATTGAGGGAGCAATCCTTCCCCTTGTTCTCAGAAGCTGGAAAAGGTCATGGTAACTATGGGTCTGAACCTTCAGGACCTGCCCTCACTTTTCACTCTATTCTAATTATACCATTGGCAAATAGAATGTATTTGGGGTTTTCATTTTGTTACATTCCTGCCACTTGCAAAATTGCTCCTTCAGTTTCTCATCATCCCAAGTCCTTAGAAAAGGCCAGAGATTTTGTGTTCTCATTATAGAAAGGTTTCTGATAAAGAACATGGCCTAACATTTTGATGATTAAATGTAATAAACTTATTGGAGATTCAGAAGTAACAAAATATCATTAATTCAAACTTTATTAGTTTATTTTTTTTTTAAGATTTTATTTATTTGAGAGAGAGCATAGAGGGAGAGTAAGAAGGAGAAGCAGACTCCCAACTGAGCAGAGAGCCTGATGCAGAGCTCAATGTGGGGCCAGTCTTAGGACCCTGGGATCATGACCTGAGCAGAAGGCAGACACTTAACTGAACCACTCAGGCGCCCTGCATACTCAACTCTAAGTGTGCAGCTGAAAGGGCCATAAACACAACAGGTCTTATGGAAATCCTCCAAAGACTGGAGTATTATAAATTTTAGAATTCTTGGTTTGTCTGTCATTAAAGTGTATCCATAGGACTCTAGAGCAGATGTGTCTGGTGCCCCAGGTATAGTCCTTCAATCCCCTGTGATTTCAGCCACAGCATCTGTTTATATTAACTTCATGCCGACAGCATCCCATCTTGGGCACTTGGTGCACTTTCATGCTTGCTGCTGCATAGCCTTCCTGAAGTCTACTTCTCCTCCCCTGTCTTATTCTCCCTGCATCCTCACTTTTCTTTTCTGAGATCAACTCTCTCTATAACCACTCCCCTTGCCAAAAACCTATGGCACCAAGTTTTAGTCCCAGGCTCTGCTTTCAGAAGGAACACAAACCAAGATGACTTTCAGCCTGGAATTTCATTGTTTGCCTACATTTTCCCCCAGATTTTATTTATTCATTTGAGAGAGAGAGAGATGAGAGAGAGGTGCAGGGGGAGAGGGAGAAGTAGATTCCCCACTGAGTAGAAAGCCTGATATGGGACTCAATTCCAGGACCCAGAGATCATGACCTGAGCCGGACACAGACACTTAACCATCTGAGCCACCCAGGCGCCCCTGTTTGCCTACTTGTATGAAAGCAGTGAAATTATAAAATTATTTAATGTATTTAGGTTCAGAATTTTTCTTAGCTTCAGACTGGCCTTATCAAATTTATCTAATTGTATAAGTTGTTGATATGCTAGACTTGGTACTTAATATAATTCTTAGGAAGAAAAACTGTTATGTTATTTCTTACCATGCCTCACCACAGACTTTTGCTCTCTTAGTTGGAGACATGGGGCTGATTTTAGCTAGGACTTTCATGAACTAAAATCATCTGGGTTTTTTTTAAGTGGAAATAGTGAAGTGATGCTCATTAAATTTGACACTTTATAGTAAGTGATTCTCTGCCTGACCAGATGCCCTTCATAAGGCAACTGCACTGTTAGGATTTATGGTAATAGATTCAAGTGAATGTTCACACACCATTCTCTAGGGATAATATGAACTCTGTCTGAAGTTCAAAGGCTATATAATCCTCAATACAAAGTTGGAATTTCTAAGCCTCCTTCCTAATAGGTCTATTTGCCCTTGCTGGTCTTTAAGTAAAAAGGAAACATAAAAAGTTTCTTATGTGGTCATAGTGTGTTATTTTTAATCGGGGACATGTTTGAGCCTGAACTCTGTGATGTATAAATGAAATCGAACTTCTTTGCCCTTCACTTCTCTAGAGGGCCCTTTCTTTTTGCATGTTTCCCATATAATTTAATTGCTAGGGGTTCCCAGTTCCACCAGAAGCTCAGGGAAGTTCCATGTTAGACTAGTTAGTGTATCTAATCAGTTCTGACATGTTTATATGATACTTTTAAGGTGCTTGGAGACTGTAAAATATTATTGCCTAAGGTCCCATTTAGATGGTTACACTCTAGGCCCTGGAATGACTAAAATTCAGTAGAATTTAACCTGAAGTTTCCATGCCATGCTATTCTGTTATGCACCATGATTTGGAAAGTACTGCACAGCATAACTGAGTATGAGTTAAGGATAGATTTTATTGGGGAGGTGGAATGGAAATTCTTATAAATTAAGAATAAGTAGGAGAAAAAGAAAAGGTAAGTCCCCCTCGACAACACCCATCCCCGCATCATTTCACAGTGAGACATTTGAGTCTAGGACTCAATGGGTGTTGATTTGTGCATCTGTCCCATGAGATGAAGCTTTCTTACTCCAACAATCAATCCTGTGCAAGCATAATACCAACCTTGTTGGAGAGTGGATAGACAGCTTGATGTAAGAAGTTTGGGTTTTGAAGTACAGACTTTTACAGTCGACCATAGCTATACAACACCTGGAGACCTTGAGGCCTATGGGAAATTATAATCACCTGTGTGAGAGGAGAAGACCCAGGCCTGTGGAAAGCTGAGTGGCTAGATCCCCTCAGTTTGGAATCAGGGACAATCCAGGTTCTGTTAGCCCTTTGTCCAGGCCATTTAGGGTCTCTTAAAGGGTGACACTTGGACAATTTTGTTTTATCAGGCTTTTCAGGAAAGCTAGATCAAAGAAGAGAAAACGGGTCTGACTCTAACTGGAAAGGTGTTTTTCCTTACCAAGCAGTAGTTAGGGCACCCATATAGCTAACTAGTTCAGCTTAATCAATCAATCTTGGCAACCACCATAGTGAAAACTGTCATAATTATATTGTCATAACTATTTTTGTATGGTCCTACTTCAACTAATGTCTCATGTCTGAAGTCTGTTTTGTCTGTAACTACTAACATAGATATTTCAGCTTTTTCTTTTTTTCCTGGTAGTATTTGCATAACCTATCTCTACGCCCTTTGCCTTTTAATCTATCTATGCCTTTGTGGGTTTCTTATAAAGAGCATATGGCTTGGTCTTGCTTTTTAAATTCAATATGGCAGGATTTTTTTTTTTTTATAATTGGTGTGTTTAGACCATTCACATTTGGAGTAATTATTGACATGTTTGAATTAAAATATACCATATTGCCAGCTGTTTTGCTATTTTCTATTCCATCTGTTTTTTTCTCTCTCTTTTTTGTCCTGTCTTGGGAACTGAGCATTTTTTACAATTCAGCTTTATTAGCTCATAATTTAGTCTCTTTTTGAAATTAATTTTAGTGGTTGCCATAGGTTTTATAATACACATTTTAATTAATCTGAGTCTACCTTCTTTTTTTTAAGATTTTATTTATTCATTCATGACAGACACACACACACACACACAGAGAGAGAGAGAGAGAGAGAGAGAGAGAGGCAGAAACACAGGTAGAGGGAGAAGCAGGCTCCATGCCGGGAGCCTGATGTGGGACTCGATCCCAGGTCTCCAGGATCATACCCGGGCTGATGCACCAAACCGCTGGGCCACTGGGGCTGCCCCGAGTCTACCTTCAAATAATATAATTCCCCTTCAGTTATAAGGAATTTATAACAGTATATTCCCAATTCTTCCCTCTCATTCTTTATGCTATTGTTATACATGTATTACTTTTACATATTTATAACCACACAATACATTGTTACTCTTTCAGGCAGTTATTTTTTAGAGCAATTATATGTTTTAAAAGATTTTTATTTTATGCCACCTCATTCCCCTTATAATGTTCTTCATTTCTTTGTGAAGATCCACTCTTCTGACTGATCCAAGTTCTTTTGCTTGAAGAAATTCTTTTAAAATTTCTTAGAGTAAGTCTGTTATCAATAAATTCCTTTAGTCTTTATTTCACTAAGCTTTTATTTATCATTTTTGAAATATATATTTTTGCTGGTCTAGAATCATGAGTTCACAGATTTTTTTTTTCTTTAAAAGCACCTGAAAGAGCCTCCATTGTCTTTTTGATTACATGGTTGCTGACAATAAATGCTCTGTAAACCTTAGGAAATATGTTTTTGTTTTATGTTTGCTTTCAAGGCTATCTCTTTGTCTTTGGTTTTTACAAGTTTTCATAGTTTTTTTTTTTTTTTTTTTTTTTTTTTTTTTTTTTTTTTTTTTTTTTTTGGCGATCTGAGCTTCTTAGATTCCTAGTTTGATGTAATGGCCAAAAATCTTCCAAAATTATGACATATTTCTTCAAATATTTCTCCTGATCTGTTCTCTCTCTGTTCTTTCTGGAATTTCAAGTGCATATATGTTTAGATCTTTTGATATTGTTCCACAGCTCTTGACTGTTCTGTTCAGTTTTATTTAAATTTCTTATTTTCCTTTCCCTTTTTTTATTTTAGTATGAGTAGTTTCTAATAACTTCAGTCTCACAGAATCTTTGCTGATTCTTGTCATGAGCCTTCAAAAGGCATTATCTCTGTCAATTTCTTTTTCATTTTTAGTAATTCCATTTGATTCTATCTTAGATCTCATCACCCTGCTTAATATGATATTACATATTATCTTCCTTTTCAGGTAGACCTTTCAACATATTAATTATAGTTACTTTACATTCCTTGTTTGATAGTTCCAAAATTTGTGTCCTATCTGAAGCATGTTTTGATGATTACTTTGTTTCTCTTGCCTTTATATTATGTATCATAATTTTTTGAAACCTGGACATCTTAAATAAGGAAGTAGATCCTGAGAAAAATGTATTTTATGCCTGAAGATGAGTATACCTTACCTTTTGCTAGACCTTGTGGCTTGTATTAATCTAGACAGTAGTTATTCGGGGTTTGAAGTTTAAATTATTATGGTGATCACAGACCTCACATTTTCTAGTGATACTACTTTGGGTTGAGGCTATGGGGTGCTTGATACAAGATTATTTTCTCAGTATCTTCTTACCTATATGTCTTTCCTTTGTGCTGTGCTCTCTTGATAGCTTTACATCTGTATTCTGTTGTTATTTTTACTTTTATTTATTTTTACTAGCCTGCTGGTAGAGAATACAATAGGCAGGTACTTCTCTGGTGCTCTGATTAAGCCTTGTCTCCTGCAATCCTTGTGTCCCTGTATTTCAGGAGCCTTGCCTTCATAAATATTCCTAACTCCCTTTGAGCTCCAGTCCTGGGTCTAGCATGTATTTCTGTCCCTTCTCCAATGGTTGAGATTTTCCTTTTTTCTTCTCTTCTGCTAACTTCAGTGGGCTTCTACCAGTTGCCTATTATACTTTTTGTTGCCCTTTGCCTTATAGATTGTCTTTTGTACGACAGGAGAAATGGGAGAATTGGTCTGGGAGATGTTTAATCAATGGTTAATCAACCAGCACCAGGATAGAAACTGTCTCAGAATTCTTTCACATTTTCTCTTTGTATATTTTATGGTATTCATGGAAAGTAAGCCTACAAGTGAGTGAATGTTAATCCTCTCATGTCTGCTTCATACACTTACTGTTACCTATAACTGGCCTTTAGTGATCCATTTAAAATTTTACCTGAATTTTTCTTCCTGGACTATATGGTGTTTGTACATATCTGCCTCCCAGTGAATAAATACTAAAGTCCTGTTTCTCCTGTACATGTTTTTCTTTCTCCAGTTTTTGCTTAGTTTTATCTGTGATATTAGTTATTTAATGTGATCAACAAGTTGTTTATTAGCAGTTTGTCCAGCTTTTTGTTTGTTATAAGTGTATGAGCAATGCTCTCTCCAGCTGTCCATATCTCTGAGTTGAAACTGGACACCAGTTTCAACTGAAACAGACACCAATGTCTGTTGGAAAGTTGCACTTAAAGGTTGCCCAAATTCATGTTTTGGAAGACTCAACACAGAAAAGATGTTATGCAGTTTCTATTATCTAGCATCTGATAAGGGAGGCGCTCAGGTGGCTCAGTCAGTTAAGCATCCAGCTCTTGGTTTTGGCTCAGTCATTACCTCAGGATGGTGAGATCAAACTCTGCATCCATCTCTACATTCAGCATGGAGTCTGCTTGGGATTCTCTCTCTTCTTCTCTGTCTGCCCTTTCATTTTCACTAAATAAGTAAATAAAATCCTTTAAAAAATACCAGTAAGGATATTTTAGACATAGATAAGCTTGTTCTAAAATTTGTATGGACTAACAAGAGACTTAGATAAGCTAAAACAATTTTGAAAAAGAATAAAGAAGCAATTACTCTATGCAATGTTAATGCTTACTATATAGTTACATTATTATAGAGAATGTGGTATTGGCAGACAGACACACAGATAAATGAACAGAATAGAGAACTCAGAAATACACCTACGCAAATATGCCCAACTTACTAGTTATTTTTTACCAACACAAAAAAGCAATTCAATAGAGTATAAGTAGACTTTTTCAACAAATGGTACTGGAGCAATTGAATATCCATTGGGGGGAGAAAAGACCCTTTTCCTATATGACATACCTCACATAAAAATTAACTCAAAATGCATCATGGACTAAAATATAAAACTAAAAATTTATTTAAAAATGATTTTTAGGTCCTAGGACTAGTGAAATAATTTTATATATGACAACAAAGAACAATCCACTAAGGAAAAATTGACAAATTGGACCTCATCAAAGAATGACTTTTTGTTCTACGAAAGAAATGATGAAGAGGATGAGGAAATAAGGTATAGACTAAAGGAAATGTTTTCAAATCACATATCCAACAAAGATCTTTATATAGGTTATTAAAAGAATTCTCAAAACTCAACAGTAAGAAAGCAATTCTATTAAGTTGGGTAGAATGCATAAGCAGACATTTCATTTGGGGGCATACAGACAAGTAAGTACATAAAAAGGTGTTGAACATTATTAGCCATCAGGGATATGTAAATTAAAATCACAAGTGTCACTACACACTAAATGCCTAAAATGAAACAGCTCTTAGAATGCCTAAAATAATGAATAATGATACCAAATGATGTCAAATACAAGAATTTGTAGAAACTGGATCAATTATATTTTACCGATGGAAATGTAAAATTGTACAGTTATTGTGTAAAATATTTTGGCAGTTTCTTATAAAACTAAATATGCACTTACCATATGACACAACAACTGTACTTCTGAGCATTTGTCTCAAATGAAAACTTATGTTCACACTAAACCCTGTATTTGAATGTTCATAGTATCTTTATTCATAATAGCTAAATACCAATGGCAAGGAATGGATTATTGATATATGCAACAACTTGGATCAATCTCCAGGAGATTATGCTGAATGAAAAAGCCAGTCTCAAAAGGTAACATATTGTGTGATTCTATGCATATGCCATTATAGAAATTATAAAATTATGGGAGGTGGAGAACATGTTAGTGATTCCCAAGTTGATAGGAATGGGGGAATGGGAGGTTGGCATGACCTAAAAGAATAGCATGAGGGAGCGTTATGTGGTGGAACAATTTTGTATCTTAATTTTGGTGGGTACATACAACTATACATGTGATAAAATTGCACTGATCTATACACAGTGCCTATAGAACTGGCACAATGAGTGCCTGTAGAACTGTTGAAATGTGAATAAAATTGGTGGATTGTGCTATTGTCAGTATCCTGGTTTTGATATTGCACAAAAGGCATGCAAGGTGTTGATAATGTGAGAAGTTAGATTAAGGGTACCGAGGATGTCTTTGTACTTTTTTTTTTTGAAATTTCCTATGGATCTATAATTATTTCAAAATTAAAACTTAAAAAAAAAAGACCCATAAAGACTCTTTGGATTATTATTTTGCATTCCATCTGGTGTCATATATAATCATGAAATAGGTAACCTAAAATTTCATTTGCATTGTAAAGCTACAAAGACTCAAAGATGGAGTAGGTTAAGTTATAGTCTTATGACACATCTTACATCAAGGAAAATTCTATGAATAATCAAGAAATGTAGGAAATTCAAAAGAAATATTCCTGAAGGGCTAATTGTTAGATTTGACTACTTTAGCAAAAAGCAGTCTTTAATGATAGCTAAATACATCTATTTTGAAATCTAGCTCTGGGATTATAAATGTGTTAGATACTTTGTAAACTAAGAAGCTGCCTAGAATTCATAGGAGGAAAAGGGACTGATTAAAAAAACAAAGAAGTCAAACATTTAAAAATATGTTGATAATTCATAAAAAGTAGATAAGATATAATTCCACTTAACTAATATATTCCACTTAGTTTTGTGTTCCTGATAATCTCTAAAATTGTCTCTCCAGATAGACTGAAAATTTATTGAGGGCCTTTCCATAGCTTTTATATATACTCCACATGGACTAAAATACTGACACCCACATTCATTAGGATCTTGCTAAAAAACTGATATATTCATTCATTGCTGAATGTAATTTTCTTAACTATGAGACTATTACTGGTATTCTAATTGCACAGATAAGAAAACCGAGGCTCAGAGAGTTTAGATACTTTACCCAGTGTCACACAGCTACTAAGCTGATTCAGAATTCAAGCACAAGTCTGATTCAAAAGAGAATGTTCTTTTTACTGTAACATTACCTTTTTTCTTTCACTTCAGAACCCTTTACAGTACTGTTTAGATAGAACATCTAATTGAAAATGATTGAACACTCACACTGTAGTGTGAGTGTTAGTGCAGGCTAAGTTTCCTTTCCTATTTGTGAAAGGACTAGTGCTGAGCAGTGACTCAGAAGCAGCAGGGAAAGGAATACTAAAGGTAAGTGATGATCTTTGTAGGCAAGAGTTTCCACTATGTTACTGCATGGGCATGACATCAACTTTCTAACTGAACTGTGTGATCAAATTAATCTTTGTGACAGGTTCTCACTAACTGATGTAACTAAATTGTCATTTCAGCAGGATCACTTACCTGGCAATGTGGTGGGCACACTCTTGGTGTCCTAGTACCACCCCTCCCAAGCGTAGACCCATTCATGGGTATCTACACCCCTGACAGTTGGCTATTCCACTGGAATATCAGTTGTATATATATTTCAGAATAACACTTTTAGCACATGCCTGTTTCTCCCATAAAAAGTGTTGCATATTCATGGCCTTGAATGAAGAATGATTAGTTCAAAAGAACCAAGAAAATAAAGCACTGAACTTACGCTATTCAATTCAGTAAATATTAAGGGCCTGAATATGTACCAGGTGCAGTACTATAATTTAAAGTTTGCCAAAGACATTTGTGGATCCTTTACTCAAAGAATTTATTTTCTTCTCACCAAGGTATTATTTTCTCTCTTCTCCTTCTCATTTTCCTTCAATTCTCCCCCAGGTCCTTCTTTGTGTCTTGTTACAGTCTTGTTTTAAAGTGTATTTTGTTTGATGTAAGTATTGCTACCCCAGCTTTCCTTTCACTTCCATTCGTATAATAAATGTTTTTCCATCCTTTCACTTTCAATCCACACGTGTCTTAGGTCTGAAATGAGTATCTTTTAGGCAGCATATAGATGAGTCTTACTTTTTTTTTTCCATTCTGTCACTATATATTTTGATTAGAGCAATATAACTGATCAGTGTAATAGAGTAATTATTGATAAGTATGTATTTATTGTCATATTGCTACTTGTTTCATGGTTGTTCTTGTAGTTCTCTATTGCTTTTTTCTCTTGTTCTCCACTTATTGCATGCTGGCTTTCTTTAGCGATATGCTTGGGTTCCTTTCTCTTTATTTTTTGCATATCTATTACCAATTTTTGATTTGTGGTTACCTTTTATTTTTATTTTTTTATTTTATTTTATTTATTTATGATAGTCACAGAGAGAGAGAGAGAGAGGCAGAGACACAGGCAGAGGGAGAAGCAGGCTCCATGCACCGGGAGCCCGACGTGGGATTCCATCCCGGGTCTCCAGGATCGCGCCCTGGGCCAAAGGCAGGTGCCAAATGGCTGCGCCACCCAGGGATCCCCTGTGGTTACCTTTTAGTTTATATATAGCATGTATGTATATATAGCAGTCTATATTAAGTTTAAACCTATTTCAGAAGCACTAAATTTTTACTCCCCCTTCATGTTTTATGTTTGTGGTGTCATACTTTACATCCTTTTATTTTGTGAATCTCTTGACTGATTTTCATAGATACACTTAATTTTACTGCTTTTGTGCTTCCTGTTTTTTCTTATTTCTGCTTATGGTCTTTTCTTTCCATTCAAAAAATGCCATTTAACATTTTTTTGTAAGGCTGGTTCAGCAGTCATGAATTCCTTTAACTTATTTATCTGTGAAATTATTTATCTCTCCTTCTGTTTTAAATGATAGCCTTGCTGGATAGAGACTCTTGGTTGCAGATTTTTTTTTCTTTCAGCACTTTGAATATATCATGCCACTCTCATCTGGTCTGCAGTTTTTGCTGAAAAATCAGCTGATAACTTTCTAGGTGTTTCCTTTGTATGTAACTTTTCTTTTGCTGACTTCAAAATTCTCTTTATCACTACTTTTTGTTGTTTTAATTATTATATGTCTTGGTATGGACCTCCTTGGGTTGTTTTGTTGGGGATTCTTTGTGCTTCTTGGATCTGAATTTGTGTTTCCTTCTCCAGACTTGGGAAGTTTTCAGGTATTATTTCTTCAAATAAATTTTCTTCCCCCTTTTCTCTCTTTTCTCTTTTTGAATCCCTATAATGCAAATGTTATTACTTGATGGGGTTCCTGTAGTCTCTGAATCTATGTTCCCTTTTTTATTATTTTTGTCTCTGTTGTTCAGATTGATTGCTTTTCATTACTCCACCTTTTAGGTTGCTGATCCAGTTTTCCATTTCCTCCATTCTGCTATTTATTCCATCTGGTGTATTTTTAATTTTAGTTATTGAGTTCTTCATCTCTGGTTGGTTTGTTTTTTTTTATGTTTTCTCCTTGTTGAGGGTTTCACTGAGGTCCTTCACTATTTTTTCAAGTCTGCTAAGTACCTTTATGGCCATTACTTTAAATTTATTGTCAAACATGTTACCTATCTTTGTTTATGCTCTTGCTGTGATTTCCTTTTATTCTTTCATTTGGGGCATGTTATTTGCCTCTTCATTTTGTCTAACTCTCTTTGTCTGTCTTTATGTGTTAGAAAACTCAGCCAAATCACTTACTCTTTAAAGTAGTAGCATTAAGAAGAAGAGTTTTTCTAGTGCCTTTTAGTGCAATGTCCCTTTTTCACCAGAACCTGGCACTTCAGGGATGTCTCCTATATGTTGCATGTGCCTTACTTACTGTTATAGTTGAGTCGTATTTGCTTCCAGTCCAGTTGTATGTAGTAGCTCCCTTTGCCTTTGTGGATAGGGTTTAGTTTCTGTGTTGTTAGTGAGCAGTCTGGGTCCACCTTGGTTTGAGTTGAGTCAGATCAGGCATCTGCCAGAACTGCAAGTTGGTCTCCCTGGGCCATCCCTTAGAAGCTTTCATTGCTGTGCAGAGTCTGCAGTAAGACCAGAGGTTTTCACTGCCCCCCACCACACACACACACACACACACACACACACACACACACACACACACCAGCTCCCTGCTGGGGCTTCAGTGGGATTGGTGTGTAGATTGTCTCCCCCTCTCTGGGGCAGGAGTCACTTTGGAGTGGCGCTTACACCTCTCAGGGCCACATGCACACTGCCAGACTTGTGGCACTGTTTTGGATGGGCTCTGGCCAAGGCCATATTGGAGGGGTAGGTCCATAGGAAATTGCAGAGGCAGGGAGCAGGGTGCCAGCTAGGTCTGTGTAGGTTTGCTACAAGAGGGAGACTTGCAGCTACATGAGAAAACTCCTGCCCAGGCTGGGATGGACAAGGTATGTTCTCTAGAATGTAGGAGCAGTGTTCATTGTGAGGAAGCTAGGTGGAAAGTGTTCGCACTGTGCTGGTTTCTGCAGGTATCTATTTATCTAGGCTGGCAAGTAGGGGAGGGCAGCCATGTTCACCAACTCTTTATTCTGGAGAAGTGTCCCAAAGATTCTTGCCCCTTCAGCTCATGCCTTGAGATTAATAAATAGATCTTTTTCCCATATACCCCAGAAATTTTTTAAACTGCTGCTTCTATGCTATATCTCAGTAGGGCTGTTTGTTGTGCTTTTTAAGGGTAAGGACTCAGTTTTCTGTTGCCTCCACCTCTCCTAGAGCCAAGATTGCTGATTTTTAAAGTTCCAGGTGTTAAGCCTCACTGAAGTTAGGCTTCTCTGGTTTTCAAAGACAAATGTTTTGGCAATTTGTCTTCAAATGTGGGGTTGGTCCTTCATGCCTACGGTATCTGGTATGGGGTCTTCTTCTCTCCCCTCTCTGGGCCTATAATATCCCTCCCTTCTGCAGACATCCTTAAGGGTCTATTTGGCTCCCTATTATGTCTCTGCTTTTCTTACACTCTTAGTTGTGGCCTCTTCTCTATGTTTAGCTCTGGAGTCTTTTCTGCCAGTCTTTGTGTCATTTTCTGGGTCATTTACATGGATGTGGATGTTACTTAGGTGTATCTGTGAGACAAGGTGAGCCTAGAATCTTCCTACTCAGCCATTTTTCCTAGTCTCATATAATCTTCTTTGGTGAAGAGTCTGATCATAATATCTGCCCATAATATGATTGAATTGTTTGTTTTCTTTTGGATTTTTGACAATTCTTTATATATTTTTGAATATAACTTCTTATTCAGATATGTGATTTCCAAAAATTACCTCTTCATTCTTTTCAATTTCTTTCTTTTTAAGATTTTATTCATTTATTCATGAGAGACACAGAGACAGAGAAGAGACATAGGCAGAGAGAGAAGCAGGCTCACTGCAGGGAACCCAATACAGGACTCCATCTCAGGATCCCGGATCATTACCTGAGCCAAAGGCAGATGATCAACTACTGAGCCACCCAGGCACTGTCTTTTCAATTTCTTAATGGTGTTTTTCAACTGTCTCATTTTCAAAATGTTGTTGTTCTTTTTACTCTAGTAAGATCCAAACTAAGTGCTTTTATTTTATTGTATCTAAAATGTTATCCTCAAACCCAAGGTCACAAGTGTTTCCCTGTGTTCTCATCTAGAATTTATACTTTAAAATTTTATATTTATGCATGTAATCCATTTTGAGGTAATTGTTTAAGGTATGAGTATACATTAAAGGTTTTCCATATTTTTGTATATTATGTCCAATTGGTCTGGTAAAATTGTTGAAAGCATGATTTTTAATCTTTTCAGTTAAGACCATTATCAATTAAATTACCTTTGTACCAATTTGTCAAAAACAAATTGACAATATTTGTGTCTCTATTTTTAGACTGTGTTCTTCTCCATTGGTACATGTATTTCTAAACTTTCACCAACACCGCACCCACTTGATTGCTGTAAATTCTTTGTTAACCCTGACATTGATTATAATGAATCATCCCATATTGTTCTTGTTTTCAGATTTGTATTAACTATTCTAGTTTCTTTGCTTTTCTGAATAAATTTTAAGTCAGCTTGTTGATGTCTACAAAAGATAAAAACTTTGCAGGGATTTTGATCAGGATTCCATTTGATATATTCTCAAATTGGGGAGAATCATGTATTAATATTGAGACTTCTAATTCATGAATATGATATATTTTTCCATTTCCTTGGAAAATCTTCTATTTCTTTAATGTTGTATAGTATTCAGCATATAAATTGTGTACACATATTATTAGATTTATACCTAAGTAGTTAATTTTATTTGGTGTTTTATTGCCAAATATTAACTTCTATCCACTTGGTAGTATTTAAAATTTATTCCAATTTTCTATTGCAGCTGCATAGGAGTATGACTTTGTATCCTGTATTCTTACTAAATTTGCTTATAGATTCTAGGGAGTTTATTGTAGATTCTTTGGAATTTTCCAAGTAGAAAATCATTTATCTAAAAATAAAGAGACTTCTTTTTTCTGTTTTCAATCCATATGCCTTTTGTTTAATTTTCTTGTCTTGTGGCTCTACCAGGACTATCCCTATGGTGTTGAAGATTGGTGAGAACATTCATGCCCTTTCCTGAACTTACTTTTAATTTATACCATATTTTCAGCATTATTGTTATGTATCTTACTTTTATATATGCTATAAAAATGCAATATATTGTTGCCTTAGATGTCTTTTAAAGCAGTTTAAAATTAGAAAATATTGTTTTTATTTTGATGTCCATGTCAACTGTTGTTGGAGTGTTTTGTTTGTTTTTATAGATCTAAATTCCTACCTGGTATAATTTTCCTGCTAGCTGACAATTTTTCACTGAACTTTCTTAAAGCACAAATTCTCCACCCCCCTTCTCTTTTTAAAAAAGCTTTTACTTGTAGTCATTTTTGAAAGATATTTTTGCTGAATATAGAATTCTCAGTTGATAGTTTTCTTTCAGTACTTTAAAATTGTCACTCCAAATTGTCATTCTTTTTCTGGCATGCCTAGTTTCTGACAATAAGTGCTGTAATTCTAATTTTGTTTCTTTGTGTCTTTTTTTCTCTTCTAGCTGTTGTCAAGATTTTTTCTTAGGCTTTGGTTTCAGTATTTTTTTAAAGATATTACTTATTTATTCATAAGAGACACACAGAGAGAGGCAGAGACATAGGCAGAGGGAGAGGCAGGCTCCCCGCCAAGAGCCCTATGTGGGATTGATCCTAGGACCCTGATATCAAGACCTGAACCGAAGGCAGACACTCAACCACTGAACCACCTAGGTGCCCCTTTGGTTTCAGTATTTTTAATATTGATATGTTTAAGTGTGTTTCTCTAGGTGTTTATTGCTTTTGGCCTTCTATGAGCTTCTCCAATTTATGTTCTTTACTACTTTTCAAAACATTTCTGTGATTATTACTTCAGATTTTTTTTTTTTGCTCACCTCCCCTTCAGGATATCAGTTACATGTATTAGATTTATTAAATCATTATACAACTCTTGGGTGGCCTCAGCTTTTCTTTTTAACTTTTCTTCCTCTTTGTATTTTACTTCAGGTAATTTCTCTTGATCTTTCTTCTAAGTTTACAGATTTTCTCCTTGGCTATGTCAATTCTATTGATGAGTCAATGGAGGTTCTTTATCTCAGTTACGTTATTAGTACTACCATCCCCCTTCTTTTCTCCTCAGGATTTCTGTTTTTAACTTGATCTCATCGTGTCACTGCTTTGATGAAATGCCTCAGATGTTCATGCATTTTTTCACACTATTTCCATTAGATCTTTTAACATATTAATTATAGTTATTTGAAATTCGTTGCTCTATAGTTCCACCATCTGGGTCATCTGGAAGTCTCTTTCTGTAAGTTACTTTGTTGACAGTGTGTTTCTTTTTTCTCCTTTTGTTTATCTCATTTGTAACTGAATGTTGCATATCTGTGTAGAAAGCAGAGACAGAGATAAATAGCCTCATTTCTTCAGCTAGACCATTAGTGTTGGGGTCGAATCAATTTAATCAGGAGTGTGTGTTTGGGATTTGTTATTGATATTGTTTCCTTCACTGCCTAACTGGATTTTAATGCTTTAGTGTTACCTTGTGCTTAGAGTGGGAGCTTGGATGAAGAAGGTCTTTCTCCCTGTTGCTGTTTCACTCTCAGTTTTCAGCCTTTTCTGTGAATATACAACACAGAGTTTCTATGCTTCTGCTACTCCCCCCTTTGTAGACTACTGCTGCCTATT
Organism: Vulpes vulpes; assembly: GCF_048418805.1. Classification (NCBI taxonomy): domain Eukaryota; kingdom Metazoa; phylum Chordata; class Mammalia; order Carnivora; family Canidae; genus Vulpes; species Vulpes vulpes. The sequence goes on from NC_132785.1 coordinate 97,659,424, forward strand.
TTTTGATGGTAGGGTACTAGAATTCCCTGTTTTCCACATCATGCTTCAGTCATGGATCTTATTTCTTGTGTTTCAGGATTAGGGTTTTCTTGCAATCCTCCCCTGTCTCCTGTGGCATTCAAGCTCTGCCTCATACCTTCAGTGAGAATTCTCTGTCCTTTTTTTGGTGTTAGATCTTTAATGTTGTTATGAGACCATAGGCCTTGGACTACCTCTGGCTCCTCTCTTAGTGGTAGTTTTTTTTTTTTTTTTTTTTTTTTTATTCATTTAACTTTTCCCTTCTTGAATTTTATCACAGGGAAGGTCGAGTTTGCTACGCCTCCACAGTGGCTTAGGTTTTTACTTTTATTTTTTCAGGAATTTCTGAAATTTCTGGGGGGCAGAACTTTGTGCCTTTTCCATAGTAGCTTCTACTGTCCTTATGGAGGTCTTTACGACAAAGGGAGGCTCTCTGCCTCCAGTCTTTCCCATGTGTGCTTAGTGGATTTCCATAGAACAAAGTCTGAGTGTCTGCCACTGTCTTCTATCTTTGACTACCAGAGGTCTTATGCTCACATCACCTATCATTCAGCCTTTTAACAATTCATTAACATTTTGAGCTGGTGGTTCTTACCTGCTTGTATGGTACCCACAGCTTCTAGTGTTCTGCCACAAGGGAGGCAGCTTTCACACTACGTCTCTTCTTGGAAGAACCTAATTTCCTTGGATTTCAGTCTACTTTTTATTCTTTAACTTTAGTTCTCTTGGCTTCAGGAAAAGTTAAGATTTTGTAATTTAGCCATTTTTAGTGTGTGTGGGGTATTGGATGAGTGACAAGATTTCAGCTTTCCCCATCTTAGGTGGAAATGTTTTCTCTGAAGTTTTTAAAAATTAGCTTGGCTAAATAATAGATGTTTTTATGGACCACAAGTTCCATCAGCAATAATAATAAATGTTATTTAGTGAGTTTATGAGAGATGCAAGGAATTTAAGTGTTTTTGCATGCATAATATTATTTTAATATTCCCTCCAAAAGATGTACAATGCAGTTTAATATAATTGTCACTTAAGTATCTTATGGCTCAGAAATATGGAATAGCTTTCCCTTGGTTACATAGCAAATAGATGAATCTAGGTCAGTCCTACTACTCTGCTATGAAATTCAATAATTGCCTAAACTACCCCAAACTAATAAATGATATTTAGAAGATACTGATTTAGGGTGAACAAATAGGACACAGTATTTTTTTTCTCTATTGGACCAAGAATCTAATTTATATGCAAGCTCTCCATTATTTTGAAAAGGGGTTAGGTCATAGGAGAGGTGAGTGCCAATCAATATTAGAAGTACATCTCAACAACATAGTTATTAAATGGAGCAGGATGTAATGAAAAGTCTTTTGACTAAGGAGATAAAGTATTGTATTATTAACTATTTTGAATACAGTAAACATCATTGGTACAGCAGAATATTATCAGGTCATTATCATTCCTTCTGGTTATCAAAATGCAGAGTTCAGCATTATTTTAACACTTTGAATGGTGGGAGGATCTTTATTACTGTCATAATGTTCTATTATGTTAATTTTTTCTTAAGTGGGTTAATGAACTAGTTATAAGAGCACCAGATCTTCTAAAAGTTACTGCTGATATCTCTATCTTTGTCCTCATGTGAACATACTATATTTTAGCTTTGATGTTCTGTATCAGTAGATCCATGGTTGGGATCATGTTCAATTGCCTAAGAGATTAGATTTCTTCTTTAAATGATAATGCGGTTGTGTTACACCATCTGTACTTGGACATAAATTTTCCTCTTAAAATGAAAATACCACCTCCAAAACAAGACTTCTCTTATTGATGCACATTCTCTTCTTTCCCTTCCTTGTCACTATAATCATGATTCTTTTAAGTATTGTGGTTGAAATCTTGGTACCCTCTTTTTCCTCCCTTTTCACTTTACCTGCATATATGTCCCTACAGAGATGGTGTGATGTAATGGGAAAAGAATTGAGTTTGAAATTGTGACTACTTGGTTTCCTATGAGCTGCTGGTGTATTGCAATGGAAATCACAGAGTGCTTACCTTAATATTTCCTATTCAACCACATGGGTTGAAGAGACTGAAAAATACTCATTCTGTTAAATAATAAAAGAATTCTCTGGTGATTCAATGATTAAAGAAGTAATAGACCAAACACCTGCCCCATTTCCTACCTTTAGTTTCAAAGGCAGACCACTCCCACAGTCTGTAAGAGCCCCTTGGGGTGAAGGCCAATGACGTTAGGTGTGATATTAGTGACTCTAAATGCAAACGAAGTTAAGACAGAGAGTTGAGTCAAATATCACATAGTCATCCAGACAAATCAGGTATATTCTTCAACATTCCAACTTCACTACCATAGCTAATAAATATCAGAGTCCCTTCTGACTATTTTTTCATCATAATCTTCAAAGACGATGATTTTCCCCATCACCCATTATTTTTGTGTGCGTGCTACCTTGCTACCTCTGCATTAAGAGGTAGAATTCCCTCCACTTGAATCTTGGCTGACTTCAGTGGCAGACTCGTCAGTAATAAAATACAGTGAAAATGATACTTGAATGACTTTTAGGGCTGGACTAAAGGAGGCTTTGCAATTTCTGCTTTATTATCTTGTATTGCTTGCTTTCATGATTCTCTCTCTGGATGCTTTTTCTTACAACCTATCTGCCACTCGGAGAAGCCCACACCACATGGAGAGAATGCTGGTAGGTGCTCTTGTTAAAAGCCCAGCTTTTGAGGTGCCAGATGTGAGTGACAAAACCTCCAGATGATTCTGATTCCCAGCTATTTGCTTCATTCCCAGGCACTTGGGTCTTCCCACCTGAGACTCCAGACATTATGAATCACAAATCAGTCCTCCATGTAATGTCTTGTCCAAATTCTTTTTTTTTTAAGATTTTATTTATTAACTAATGAGAGACACACAGAAAGAGAAGTCAGAGACGCAAGCAGAGGAGAAGCAGGCTCCCTATAGGGAGCCCGATGTGGGACTTGATCCCTGGACTCCAGGATCACACCCTGAGCCAAAGGCAGAGGCTCAACCACTGAGCCACCCAGGCATCCCTAAATTCTTTTTATTCCCCATTTTATTTATTTATTCATGAGAGACACAGAGAGAGAGAGAGAGACAGACAGACAGACAGACAGAGAGACAGAGACACAGGCAGAGGGAGAAGCAGGCTCCATGCAGGGAGCCCGACGTGGGACTCGATCTCAGGTCTCCAGGATCAGGCTCTGGGCCAAAGGTTGTACTAAACCGCTGAGCCACCCAGGCTGCCCTGTCCAAATTCTTAACTTACAGAATCTGTGGGAAAAATAAAATGGTAGTTGTTCTTATTCCACTAAATTTATTCAATAATAAATATCTGTAACAAAATCAAAGCACTGATCCTTACTAGCACATCTTTCCAATTTCGTTTTATACAAGGTGTGGACTTTTCTCTAATTGGCTACTTTGGCCCTAAGATCTGTGTATTTGAATAGATACAACTTGCAATTGGCTTTAAATTATGTATCTTTCTTAGCAAAACAAAATTTCATAACAGTGGGAATAAATACATGTTTGTGGCCAGGATATGTTGTCCTGATAGCTCCTCTTACTGGCCTATCACTTGTGATACATGAAAAACAACACATTTTTCTTCATCTCCAGTGAATGTGAGCAGGCTTCATGGAGTACAAAGACAGAAGAAGCCACTATTACTTCAGGGTGAAATGAGGGGACAGCTATCCAAGGAGGGCTGATAGGAAGTTCATCTGTATAAAGCACTCAGGAAAATCACTATGTTGTGCTATGTTTCACTTGTGCTATGTTTCAATATTTCCAGAGTCAGCTTTCTAAAAGTGTATCACAGTATGAAGAACTGGCCATTAAGGTACAAAGCTCTATGTAGTCTATATGGAAAGTATTAAAAGAAGTATTTAAAAGTGTTTTCTAAAAATCAAGTAAGCACTTATCCAAAATAATTTCACCATTATGTGATTTCTAACTTCTAATGCCCAGGTGATTTCCATGTTTGTGAACCATTCTGATGTAATGCTCCTCAACATTTCTAACACTGTGACACAAAGAAAATAGTACTTATATGTCCCACTATAATAAATCTACAAAGATAGGAAAGGAAGGTATCTTAAGACACATATTATGAGATAGGACCTATGTTCATAAGTAATTTTTCCAAAAGTCAGAGTGTCTGGGTAACAATTCTAGTCTGTATTTATTTAAAAGCATGACTTTGGGCAGTTGAAGCTACCAGAATATTGGAGGGGAGAGGTTATATGATTCTTCCTTTCAACTCAAAATTTGAATGACCTAAGATTTCCATTGATATAAGGCCAATGTTTCTGTTGATTATAACAATGGTGATATGTACTTTACCTTGCACATTTCCTGTGGTTAATTTTGTTTGTCAAGACAATAGATTTTTGCATATGGAAGAGACTTCACAGATCATCAAATAGAAAAGTTAAATAATGCTTCCTTGCCTAACTACTTAGTGGGAGATGAAAAGAGCAACAAAAGCCAAAAATTAAGACCCATGTCAGAATCCATATCCCCTGATCTTTTCACTATATTATACAGTTCATAGAGTATTGATTTTCCTAGTTAAAAGAAAAAGATACTATCAAATAGTCCTCAAGATGCATCATTTGGCATAGTAGCTAATGTCAACATTTATGCTGCGCTGATAGGATCGTGGTTAAAAGTTTCAAGTGAAATGGTGAACATCGAAGTAATAGATCTATTCCTGCTTTGGGAGCAGGCTTGATTACAAGGAAACTGCAGGCCTTTGATTAGGGAAAACATATGTAACTATTTGACAGTTTTTAAATACCACATGTTCCTTTTTCTAAAGCAATCTGCTTGTACAAGTGTAGCTGTGGTTGCTACAATTGTTTTAGGCTAGAATTTATTAGAGCTGGGAAATCATATTATCTCTCAAAAGCACACTGAGGTTGCTAGTCAGTCATTGCAGAGAGCAGATTTACCTCGAAATTTGGATGTACTTAAATTTCATTGTAAAATGAATCTGCGTCTTAGGAAAGAGAAATTTGAACTGCTAAACTTGGTTAATTGTAACAGCCCAGGCTCTCTCAGGTTATCCTACAACGAACATCTCTTTCTTGGCTTTGCAAATGCCAGCTTATTAAATTGTTTCATTTGTGTTTACTTCACAGAAACAGGATGGACTTCCACCTTACCCCTAAAGTTTAGTTTGATTGTTGAGGCTAAAAACTGTACATTATACCAAAAAGATATGAAAATTATTACTTACCAATCCCATTTACAATTACACCCAAAGGCATAAGATACCTAGGAATATACCTAACCAAAGAGGTAAAGGATCTATACCCTAAAAACTATAGAACGCTTCTGAAAGAAATTGAGGAAGACACAAAGAGATGGAAAAATATTCCATGCTCATGGATTGGCAGAATTAATATTGTGAAAATGTCAATGTTACCCAGGGCAATTTACACATTTAATGCAATCCCTATCAAAATACCATGGACTTTCTTCAGAGAGTTAGAACAAATTATTTTAAGATTTGTGTGGAATCAGAAAAGACCCCAAATAGCCAGGGGAATTTTAAAAAAGAAAACCATATCTGGGGGCATCACAATGCCAGATTTCAAGTTGTACTACAAAGCTGTGGTCATCAAGACAGTGTGGTACTGGCACAAAAACAGACACATAGATCAATGGAACAGAATAGAGAACCCAGAAGTGGACCCTCAACTTTATGGTCAACTAATATTCGATAAAGGAGGAAAGACTATCCACTGGAAGAAAGACAGTCTCTTCAATAAATGTGCTGGGGAAATTGGACATCCACATTCAGAAGAATGAAACTAGACCACTCTCTTTCACCATACACGAAGATAAACTCAAAATGGATGAAAGATCATAATGTGAGACAAGATTCCATCAAAATCCTAAAGGAGAACACAGGCCACACCCTTTTTGAACTTGGCCACAGTAACTTCTTGCAAGATACATCCACGAAGGCAAGAGAAACAAAAGCAAAAATGAACTATTGGGACTTCACCAAGATAAGAAGCTTTTGCACAGCAAAGGATAGTGTCAACAAAACTCAAAGACAACCTATAGAATGGGAGAAGATTCGTAGATTTTCAGGATGGTGGAGGTTCCTCAAAGAGTTAAAAATAGACCTGCCCTACGACCCAGCAATTGCACTGTTGGGGATTTACCCCAAAGATTCAGATGCAATGAAACGTCGGGACACCTGCACCCCGATGTTTCTATCAGCAATGGCCGCAATAGCCAAACTGTGGAAGGAGCCTCGGTGTCCATCGAAAGATGAATGGATAAAGAAGATGTGGTTTATGTATACAATGGAATATTACTCAGCAATTAGAAACGACAAATACCCACCATTTGCTTCTACGTGGATGGAACTGGAGGGTATTATGCTGAGTGAAATAAGTCAATCGGAGAAGGACAAACAGTGTATGTTCTCATTCATTTGGGGAATATAAATAATAGTGAAAGGGAATATAAAGGAAGGGAAAAGAAATGTTGGGAAATATCAGGAAAGGAGACAGAACATAAAGACTCCTAACTCGGGGAAACGAACTAGGGGTGGTGGAAGGGGAGGAGGGCGGGTGTTGGAGGGGAATGGGTGATGGGCACTGAGGTGGACACTTGACGGGATGAGCACTGGGTGTTTTTCTGTATGTTGGTAAACTGAACACCAATAAAAATTAATTTAAAAAAAGAAAAGAATGGGAGAAGATATTTGCAAATGACATATCAGATAAAGGGCTAGTTTCCCAGATCTATAAAGAACTTATTAAACTCGACACCAAACAAACAAACAATCCAATCATGAAATGGGCAAAAGACATGAAATCTCACAGAGGAAGACATAGATAAGGCCAACAAGCACATGAGAAAATGCTTCGCATCACTGGCCATCAGGGAAATACAAATCAAAACCACAATGAGATACCACCTCACACCAGTGAGAATGGGGAAAATTAACAAGACAGGAAACAACAAATGTTGGAGAGGATGTGAAGAAAGGGGAACCCTCTTGCACTGTTGGTGGGAATGTGAACTGGTGCAGCCACTCTGGAAAACTGTGTGGAGGTTCCTCAAAGAGTTCAAAATAGACCTGCCCTACAACCCAGCAATTGCACTGTTGGGGATTTACCCCAAAGATTCAGATGCAATGAAACACCGGGACACCTGTGCCCTGATGTTTATAGTAGCAATGTCCACAATAGCCAAACTGTGGAAGGAGCCTCGGTGTCCATCGAAAGATGAATGGATAAAGAAGATGTGGTTTATGTATACAATGGAATATTCCTCAGCCATTAGAAACGACGAATACCCACCATTTGCTTCAACGTGGATGGAACTGGAGCATATTATGCTGAGTGAACTAAGTCAGTTGAAAAAGGACAGACACTATATGGTCTCATTCATTTGGGGAATATAAAAAATAGTGAAAGGGAATAAAGGGTAAAGGTAAAGGGTAAAGTAGAAAGAATGAGTGGGAAATATCAGGGAGATGCCCCTCCTTCCCCGCGAGGGGGCGGGGCCGGGTCCACCAGCCTTGCTTGTTTTTTTGTTTTTGTTTGTTTTTGTTTGTTTTTTTGTTTTGTTTTGTTTTTTTTTTTTTTTGCTTTTTGATTTGTTTGCTTCCCCCACCCCCCTATTTTCCTTTCTTTCTTTTTCTTTCTCTTTTATTTTTTTTCTTCCTTTTTTCTTTTTTCTTTTTCTCTTTTCTTTCCTTCTTTCTCTCCTCTCTTTTTCTCCTTTTCCCAATACTACTTGTTTTTGGCCACTCTGCACTGAGCAAAATGACTAGAAGGAAAACCTCACCTCAAAAGAAAGAATCAGAAACAGTCCTCTCTCCCACAGAGTTACATAATCTGGATTACAATTCAATGTCAGAAAGCCAATTCAGAAGCACTATTACACAGCTACTGGTGGCTCTAGAAAAAAGCATAAAGGACTCAAGAGACTTCATGACTGCAGAATTTAGATTCAATCAGGCAGAAATTAAAAATCAATTGAATGAGATGCAATCCAAACTAGAAGTCCTAACGACGAGGGTTAACGAGGTGGAAGAACGAGTGAGTGACATAGAAGACAAGTTGATGGCAAAGAGGGAAACTGAGGAAAAAAGAGACAAAGAATTAAAAGACCATGAAGATAGATTAAGGGAAATAAACGACAGCCTGAGGAAGAAAAACCTACGTTTAATTGGGGTTCCCGAAGGCACCGAAAGGGCCAGAGGGCCAGAATATGTATTTGAACAAATCATAGCTGAAAACATTCCTAATCTGGGAAGGGAAACAGGCATTCAGATCCAGGAAAAAGAGAGATTCCCCCCCTAAAATCAATAAAAACCGTTCAACACCTCGACATTTAATAGTTAAGCTTGCAAATTCCAAAGATAAAGAGAAGATCCTTAAAGCAGCAAGAGACAAGAAATCCCTGACTTTAATGGGGAGGAGTATTAGGGTAACAGCAGACCTCTCCACAGAGACCTGGCAGGCCAGAAAGGGCTGGCAGGATATATTCAGGGTCCTAAATGAGAAGAAGATGCAACCAAGAATACTTTATCCAGCAAGGCTCTCATTCAAAATGGAAGGAGAGATAAAGAGCTTCCAAGACAGGCAGGAACTGAAAGAATATGTGACCTCCAAACCAGCTCTGCAAGAAATTTTAAGGGGGACTCTTAAAATTCCCCTTTAAGAAGAATTTCAGCAGAACAATCCACAAAAACAAGGACTGAATAGATACCATGGTGACACTAAACTGATATCTCTCAATAGTAACTCTGAACGTGAACGGGCTTCATGACCCCATCAAAAGGCGCAGGGTTTCAGACTGGATAAAAAAGCAGGACCCATCTATTTGCTGTCTACAAGAGACTCATTTTAGACAGAAGGACGCCCACAGCCTGAAAATAAAAGGTTGGAGAACCATTTACCATTCAAATGGTCCTCAAAAGAAAGCAGGGGTAGCCATCCTTATATCAGATAAACTAAAATTTACCCCCTAAGACTGTAGTGAGAGATGAAGAGGGACACCATATCATACTTAAAGGATCTATCCAACAAGAGGACTTAACAATCCTCAATATATATGCCCCGAATGTGGGAGCTGCCAAATATATCAATCAATTAATAACCAAAGTTAAGAAATACTTAGATAATAATGCACTTATACTTGGTGACTTCAATCTAGCTCTTTCTACACTCGATAGGTCTTCTAAGCACAACATCTCCAAAGAAACGAGAGCTTTAAATGATACACTGGACCAGATGGATTTCACAGATATCTACAGAACTTTATATCCAAACTCAACTGAATACACATTCTTCTCAAGTGCACATGGAACTTTCTCCAGAATAGACCACATACTGGGTCACAAATCAGGTCTGAACCGATACCAAAATATTGGGTTCGTCCTCTCCATGTTCTCAGACCATAATGCCTTGAAATTAGAACTAAATCACAACAAGAAGTTTGGAAGGACCTCAAACACGTGGAGGTTAAGGACCATCCTGCTAAAAGATGAAAGGGTCAACCAGGAAATTAAGGAAGAATTAAAAAGATTCATGGAAACTAATGAGAATGAAGATACAACCATTCAAAATCTTTGGGATGCAGCAAAAGCAGTCCTAAGGGGGAAATACATTGCAATACAAGCATCCATTCAAAAACTGGAAAGAACTCAAATACAAAAGTTCACCTTACACATAAAGGAGCTAGGGAAATATCAGGGAGAGAGAAAGAACATGAGAGAATCCTAACTCTGGGAAAGGAACTAAGGGTGGTGGAAGGGGAGGTGGATGGAGGATGGGGGTGACTGGGTGACGGGCACTGAGGTGGGCACTTGATGGGATGGCACTGGGTGTTATTCTATGTGTTCACAAATTGAAGACCAATAAAAGATAAATTTATAAAAAAAAGAAAATTATTACTCACAGAATGAGAATTTCTGGGGAGTGCAAGACAGGCTCCCATTCAGGTTCAAAAATGGCCTCTGAGAGCAGGGGAAGAAGACTGGCTTGTTATTTATTGTGGTTAGGAGTAGAGTTGGCCTGGGTGATTCCTACATGTAGGACAGGGCTTGGTTGGCTTGAACTTCCTACCAGGGCCAAGGAGGGAGCATCTGGACTTTCTTATCAGTTTGCCTAGATGTGGAACATAGGGGAACCAGTGGGACCTAAAAGTTGTGGGCAGTCAAACATCAAAAATGGAGCCAGATTATTACAGTTGAATATAGCCACCACTACATTTAGTACTAGTTATACTAACATGGCCAAAATATATTCCGGTTTCTTTTTAACAGGTTTCTAAAATACAAAGGAGTATGACCCTTAGACATGGGCAAGCTGATCTTTGCCCCAGCTCCATGCCTCAGGGACCTCTATGCTTTGGAGTACCTTCTTCTTCCTGAGTCCTCTCTGGTACCTTGAACTGGACTTAACCAGCAGTACTGTCCACTCAGGGCAGCTCAGCCCAAGACCAACATGAGCTCCATTTCTGTGTTGTACCTTAGGATGCTCTTCAACCTTATACTCCAATTCCTAAGATGATCAGAAGTCCTAGGAGCTCTTGGACTTTGTCCAGCCTACAATATTTTTTTCCTGAGATCATAGAAGATTAAGCCACTAGAATGGGGCAGACACATTGGTTGGCAATGATGTGACTCTCGCTCATTTTGGACCCAGGGAAGACTCAGGACTCTGGGGTAGTGGCTATCTACTCCTTAATCTGGGCCTTTAGCTCTTCCCACAGGCTAGACTACTCACTGATCTGTGTTCTCATCAGTGCTACCTTAGGTCTATAGCACCAGGGAGTGACAGCAGGTGCCCTTTACTCTCTGCTGCCAGCATCTAGGGAAGTCACCCCACCTCACTGCAGGCTCCATACCACATGTAAAGTCACCCTATTCAGGTGACTTTATTGATGTCCTTTGACAACTTCTGAAACCATAGTTCTTTGGTGACAATTGGCCTTTCTTATCTTCAGTCCATATGGTGACACTGTGTTCTCCCAGGTGGACTGTAAACCTCGCCAGATGCAGATGAGGGATAGACTTTCCTATGTGAATGGGGTCATTTGTCTCTCCCCTTGTCTCTCTTTCTTTCTGGTGGCAGTGCATAAAATGCGGGGTGTGGTAAACACTGAGAAATATCATATTCGAGGAATGTACTGATTATGGCTAAATGGTTCAAGAGAAAACAGGGTTAGAATATATGTTCTTTCACTTTTATGTCATAAAATTCTAAGTGGAAAATTAAACATAATCAGAAAATATTTACATTCTCCTATGTACTCTGGAGATTTACATTTGTGATTATTATTAACAGTAACAACATTTGAAAGAGTCGTTAGAAGCCAATATCCATGGGCGGTATGATGAAATGAAGCAACCTCATAAATAATGACATTACCAGTATTAGCTAAATGGTATTAGAGATGCTTGGAAAGGCAAGAGAATCTATTGTTTCAGTACAGTTTGCCAAAGCCATAACTTCTGGAGTTAATAACATTGCTTTGTATTTCTTGTGCTGGAAGAGATGAAATTAGTTGGAAACAACACATTTGACAATAAAGAAAATGAAGAAACGGTTTCTGCACCTGAGCAGAAAGAGATGGTATTTACACACTAGGAAAATCTCCATGTACACCGACTAGACAATAAAAAAAAAAATGTAAGTACTCTATCTTTACGTATTCTTCTAGAATAAATTACTATGTCTCACAAAGACCTACTAAGATTTTGTAGATATGTTTACCTGGGACCCATATACCTTAGGATTAACTCTAGAGAGCAACTTTTACCAAAAAAAAAAAAAAAAAATGTGCCTTTTATGTACTAGGTATATATAGTTAACATATAAAAAGGTACAGGAGATAAAATAGATGTTATCTATTGGAACTCAGTAAATATGTAAACTGAGAAATTAATGGAATATAAATAAGGCAAAAACCTGTGTCTCCCTTCATTGGCAGTACAGTGAAGCCCATTATGAAATGGATATTAGATAAAAGTAGGAAGAATGCTCATACTCACATATATAGCTGGAAGAGAATAAAAAATAATAGATGACAAGTGAATGTAGGCCTTGCAAGTTACCCATTTCTCAAGGGTCATGCTGAGAGAAAATGAGAATATGCAAGATTTTATCTTCTAACTATCTTTTATTTAACTCTTCACATGGTAATAGTTACATAATATCCCTGAGAAATAATGCATTTTTAAGCTACAGTATTTCCATCATTTTAAACATCAATTTATTTTGTTGTTTCTGAAGTTTATTCTTTGAATCAGATTATACAAATGACTTGGTTTATAGGCTGAAAACTTTTTAAAATTAATAAAAGATTCACTGTTTATAGGTAGATAAAAAATGGTCTAAGACAAATTGATATCTTTCTGGAAATTTTTCTTCCTAGTATTTCTATTCATTTGTATGCAAAATTTACATTTATGGAGTCCATAAGTAATACTAGGAGGATACTGCCTTGTTATAATATTACTGAAATAATTGCAGACTAAAGGGCTAGTAGAAACATTTTCTTAATTATGCTTAATATCACAAAATTCATCAGGCTAGTGTGTTACTTAGAAAAATAAAACCATAAAATTTAAATTCTGTAGCTGGTCACATATAGAAATGAGGTATGGAAAACTCCACAATGATAGATTATGATGTTAACATAAAAAGTTGAAAACCAGAAAATCATAATTTGATTCCCTGGCCCTCTCTTAAGGGAAAAAACTAAAACACATTACCTATAGCACATGTCACAGTGATGTTACTTAAACTATTTCCAGAACAAAAACCTCACTACTTTTCTTTTATTTTTTTTTAATTTTTTTAAATTTTTATTTATTTATGATAGTCACAGAGAGAGAGAGAGAGAGGCAGAGACACAGGCAGAGGGAGAAGCAGGCTCCATGCACCGGGAGCCCGACGTGGGATTCGATCCCGGGTCTCCAGGATCGCGCCCTGGGCCAAAGGCAGGCGCCAAACCGCTGCGCCACCCAGGGATCCCTACTTTTCTTTTAAATAAGAATAAAAATACTTTTATTACACTTGTTATATGTATAATATAAAAATTAGAATCCTTTATTTTTTTTTAAAGATTTATTTGAAAGAGAGAACGTGCGTGGAGGGAGAAAATCTCAAGCAGGTTCCATGCTCATTGCAGAGCCTGATGTGGGGACCAATCTCATGACCCTGAAATCATGACCTGAGCTGAAAGGTGCCCAGGTGCCCCCTAAATCCTTTCTTAAAGCAACTAAACTTTTCTTTTCTGTAATGAAAATAATCCACTTTGATTTGATTTGTAAATGCCTGTATTGACGATAAAGATGTCTTTGTAGATAATTTTTATTGATATTCTACATTTTTCCAGTTGGGTTTATAACAGCCAGTGCTTGTATTTTTCATTTATAAAAAGTCTTGATAATCAATATTCAACTTTTATCAATGCTTACGTGTAAGTATCAAAATTCTATTAAGTTTTGTAGTATTAACAGCAAGCTACCCTAGACTTGGCCATTTCAGCCTTCTGAATCATTTGCTCTAAGAAGCATGCCTCAGGGGCACCTGGATGGCTCAGTCAGTTAAACATTTGACTCTTGGTTTTGACTCAAGTCATGATTTCATGTGTTTTGGGATGGAGCCTTGTGTGGGGCTTCACATTCAGTGGGGAATATGCTTCAGGATTCTCTCCCTCTCCCTCACCTCTCTCACACACATGAGAGTGCACACATACTCTCTGTCTCTCTCAGATAAATCTTTAAAAAAATAAAAGATAAAATAAAAGAAGCATGCATTAAAGGCTTAATATTGCTGGAAAGATTCTTTTTCAAAAGATGTATTTATTTTAGAGCAAGTGTGTTTTGGGGGGGGGGCAGAGGGAGAAAGATGGGAGAAAATCTCAAGCAGATTCCCCACTGAGCACAACCCCTGATGCGGAGCACAATCTCATGACCCTGAGACTATGACCTGAGCCAAAATCAAGTGTCAGAAACTTAACTAACTGAGCCACCCAGGTGTCCCCTGGAAAGATTCTTTTGTTGCTCTGTTGGAGCTTATAATTGATTAACCAATAAAAAACAAACAAACCCGAGATGCAGATTTCTTACCTGTTAATACATTTCTTTCTATTTTAGAGAATTTATGAAAACAAATTAGCAGTAATTCCGGAGATTTCATAACAGTTCGGAGATCTGAGGAACACACTTCAAAAATAACTTTTTAAGCAGTGATTCAAAGATATCCAGATTCTGGGATTTCTGTTCTCAGAAAATTTTCAAAGAAATTACTCAGGTTACTAGGAATCACTGGGAATGCCTCAGATTCACTATTGGTATTTTGCTCTGAAACTTTTCCTTCATTAGGACAAATTAGAGTTATGCCCAATATCTGTCTTATGACAGAATGCAGATAAGATTTTTAAAATAAAATATATATATATATATAAAGATTTTTAAAATATACATATTCTTATGGCAATCAGAGAACTGGATCAGGCAATATTTAAATAAGCCAGACAAATTTGAGACCTCTCATAATTTTGTTTGTCTGATTTCAGCTTCACATGCTCAATGTTTCACATCAGAGATAGAATATTAGCGACAGAGCAGAGTTCAAGATTCTTTAGGCAAGATCTCAGACTCCACTAATCACCTCTATCCTATTGATGAGTGCTGAATGAGAAACAAGTTCTTCAATTTTTAGGTTGCTTCCTGTCCTTTTCCATGAACTCACACAAGTGAGCAGGTGCACACAGATGTGCGCAGATGCACATTGGTTTTACCTCACAGATCCCTGTACAGCTGTTCAGGTGCCCCTGAAGAGGTCCAATAATGCTTTTGTTGCCTCTGTCCACAGAGAGTGTTCTCTTCGAAGTGCATATACAAGAATCACATATAAATTGGCCCACATTGTTTTAATTTTTTTTTAAAATGACAAATAAGTGAAGTAATAGGCTTACACAAACGTAATGTTTACATTATTTTACCTTTAAATTTGAATTATATTGAAAGCGCAAAGGATAAGCGGTCAAGAGATTATTAAATGTGTGCTTGGCTAAAAGGAAGAAGTGCTAGCTAATGAAATGTAAATGGGAAGTGTTACACAAATTATTCTGTGACAACTATGCATACACATGCACAAAACATGTAAACATTTAAGTTTTTAACCTTCATTCAAGTTTATTTAACAAGTAAAAGTATATTAATTTATTTTGACTGCATAAGATGATGCAAAATAAGAAAAGCATTATAGATTAAATAATGGCATATGATTTATTTCCATGAATTTTGAATAATGCACTCTAAGTCTGCATGCACAAGTTACTAAATATGTGTTAAATTTCCATTTGCACTGGTGATATTAAAGGTGGTTGCCAGTTCATGAGCATATTTTAGGTAATTTCCCAAATGATACATTTTTAATTACAACACATTGTTAAATCATGTAGTGCTTGGTCCCATGGTGCTCCTGCTCTGCTGGTGGCTTCAGCTTGAATTACTTCATTTTGCAAATGTAAGGCAACTGTTTTATTAATTGAAACTGCTTCTGTGATAAGCTAAGAGAAAAGCTATACTGATTCATAAAAGAAATGCTGTTGCATGACAAAATATTTTGACAGAGTAAAGAATAGCAGAGTAAAGGTATAATGTGAAAAATCTTCACTCTGGTAGCCTCTCTTGTAGTTGCTTTATCAAAGTAATACTGAGAACTAATATAATACTTTTTAGGAGCTTTATTCATTTTTAATACTTAAAGAATAAGTCAACAGAAGGTATTTTTCACTATTATATTCTCAATACTATAGATTTTAAAGGTTAGAGAAATTGTTACTTTTTCTACTTTCTAGCATCTTAGAGTTAAAACAATTCTCTTCCTTTGTTTTGTTCTGTCCTTTGTACATCAGCCCATATAGTCAGCCCTTAGGAGAGTGGCATGTTTAGGGCTAAGAGAGACATCACTCAGTGACGGACAGTAAGCAACTCAAATTTCTTGGGCTGATTGTTCTTTTGATAGACTATTTTTGTGTTGTTAACAAACCTGTATAAAAGATACCAACGTAAAACGAGAAATCCCAATATATTTCATGATTCAACATTGTGTCCATTGCCTCAGGAGATATACCTAGTAAGAAGTTGCTATCGTCAATGTCAAAGGGGTTACTACCTGTGTTCTTTTCTAGGATTTTGATGGTTTCCTTTTTTTAAAAATATTTTTTAAATTTATTTATGATAGTCACACACAGAGAGAGAGAGGCAGAGACACAGGCAGACGGAAAAGCAGGCTCCATGCACCGGGAGCCCAACGTGGGATTCGATCCCGGGTCTCCAGGATCGCGTCCTGGGCCCAAGGCAGGCGCCAAACCACTGCGCCACCCAGGGATCCCCATTTTGATGGTTTCCCATCTCACATTTAGATATCTCATCCATTTTGAATTTATTTCTGTGTATAATGCAAGAAAGTGGTCCAGTTTCATTCTCTTGCATGTTGCTGTCCAATTTTCCCAACACCATTTATTGAATAGAGTTTGTTTCCACCGGATATTCTTTCCTGCTTTGTCACAGAGTAGTTGATCATATAATTGTAGTTCATTTCTGGGTTTTCTCTTCTGTTCCATTGATTTATGTGTCTGTTTTTGCACCAGGTGAATACTACAGTTTTGTCAGATACGTTGAAGTCAGGAATTGTGAAGTCTCCTGCTTTGCTTTTCTGTTTCAAGATTCCTTGGCTATTCCGGGTTTTTTCTGGTTCCATACAAATTTTAGGATTGTTCAACTCTGTGAACAATGCTAGTGGTATTTTGATAGGGATTGCATGAAGTGTTTAGATTGCTTTGGGTAGTATAAACATTTTAACAACTTCTGCTCTTCCAATCCATAAGCATGGAATGTTGCTCCATTTCTTTGTGTCGTCTTCAATTTCTTTCATAAGTTTTTTATAGTTTTCAGATTACAGATATTTTACCTCTTTGGTTAGGTTTATTCCTAGGTATCTTAAAGTTTTTCATGCAATTATAAATGGGATCAAGTCCTTGATTTCTCTTTCTGCTGCTTCACTATAGGTGTATAGAAATGCAACATATTTCTGTACATTGATTCTGTATGCTGCAACTGTACTGAATTCATGTGTCAGTTTTAGCAATTTTTTTGGTGGAGTCTTTTGGGTTTTCTATATAGTGTATCATGTCATCTGTAAATGGTGAAAGTTTGACTTCTTCCATGCCCCATTTGGGTGCCTTTTATTTCTTTTTGTTGTCTGATTGCTAACACCAGGATTTCTAGTACTGTGTTAAATAACACTGGTGAGAGTGGACAACCTTGTCTTGTTCCTGACCATAGAGGGAAAGCTCTCAGTTTTTGCCCATTGAGGGTGATACTAGGTGCGGATTTTTTGTTTATGGCCTTTAATATGTTGAGGTATGTTCTCTCTAAACCTGCTTTTTAGAGGGGTTTTTTTTTTTTTATCATGAATGGGTGTTGTACCTTGCCAAATGTTTTTCTCCCCCTGCCTCTATTGAGAGTATCATATGGTTCTTATCCTTTCTTTCATTAATGTGGTATATCACATTGATTGATTTGCAAATATTGAACCACCCTTGTAGCCCAAGAATAAGTCCCACTTGATAATGGTGAATACTTTTTTTTAATGTACTATTGGATTCAATTTGCAAGTATCTTGTTGAAAATTTTTGCACCTATGTTCATCAGGGATATTGGTCTGTAATTCTCCCTTTTAGTGGGCTCTTTGTCTGGTTTTGGAATCAAGATAATTCTGGCATCAGAGAAGGAATTTGGAAGTTTCATTTATATTTTTGGAACAATTTGAGAAAAATTGGTATTAACTCTTCTTTAAATGTTTCATATAATTCTTCTGGGAAGCCATCTGGCCTTGGACTTTTGTTTGTTGGGTGATTTTTGATTACAGATTCGGTTTCTTTGCTGGTTTTGATCTGTTCAAGTTTTCTATTTCTTCCTGTTGCCATTTTGGTAGTTTATATGCTTCTAGGAATTTATCCATTTCTTCCAAGAAAACAAAAGCAAAAATAAACTATTAGGTCTTCATCAAAATAAAAAGGTTCTGCACAGCAGCAAAGGAAATGATAACAAAACTAAAAGACAGAATGGGAGAAGATATTTGCAAGTTACATATTTGATAAAGGGTTAGCATCCAAAGTATATACAGAACTTATAAAATTCAATACCCAAAAAACAAACAATCCAGTTAAACAAGACATGAATAGACATTTTTTTCCAAAGAAGATATTTAGATGTCTAATAGACACATGAAAAGATATTCAACATCACTCATTGTGAGGGAAATAAAGGGTTAGTATCTAAAATATATAAAGAACTGATATAATTCAGCACTCAAAACCAAATAATCCACTTAAAAAATAGACCACATGAACAGACATTTCTCCAAAGAAGACATATAGATGGCCAACAGACATATGAAATGATGCTCTGTATCACCTATCATTAGGGAAAGGCAAATCAAAACTACAGTGAAATTGTACCTCACATCTGTCAGAATGGCTAAAATTAACAACGTAGGAAACAATAGGTGTTGACAGAGATTCAGAGAAAGGGGAATCCACTTGCACTGTTGATAGGAATGCAAACTGGTGCAGCTACTCTGGAAAACACTATGGGGGTCCTTCAAAAAGTTAAAAATAAAGCTATTCTATGACTCAGAAACTGCCACTATTAAGGATTTACCCAAAGGATACAAAATACTGTTTCAAATGGATACATGCACCCTGATATTTATAGCAGAATTATCAACAATAGCCAATTTATGGGAAGACCACAAATGTCCATAATTGATGTATGGATAAAGAAGTTGTGGTATGTATACATAATGGAATATTACTCAGCCATAAAAAAGAATGAGATCTTACCATTTGCAATGACATGGGTAGAGCTAGAGAACATTATGCTAAGTGAAATAAGTCAGTTGGAGAAAAACAAATATCATATAATCTTACTCATACTGATTACTTTCTACATAGAATTTTTATCACCTATGCTAGGTATAGCACTTATTAGCAGTATGGCCTCAGGAAAGGTCCTAAGCCTCTCTATGCTGCAATTTCTCATCTATAAAATGGAGACAATAATATTTATTACATCTTAAGAGTTGTTATAAGGCTTAAGTGACATACTACAAGTAATCAATAAAGTACCTACTCAGTAAATCTTAGCTTTTGTTTCATGCATTTAATAAGAGTGAAATGAAATTATTGCTTTAAAATTATATTGGTATGGGAAACTGGCAGAAAAATGTTTCATAAATTATATTTATACTTGTATAATTGTTGATTATATTTTAGAGCTCCAACATAAACATATTGAGCTAGTTTTTAAATATTTATTTAAAGTTTTTGTTTACTTTGAAGGTACAGGATTTCATTGGCATAAGAGTTTCAACTTATTTGGTATAAGCAGACTTTTTTAGGGAGAACTTTTAAATATCATCTGCTGAGCTAGTTTTAAGTAATAGAAGGTGAGGTCCACAAGAAGGGAAAGTAGAGATGAGAGATTGGGAAAGAAAAGATGTAAGTCCCTGGTTTTAGTGTTTCCCTACTATACCAATCCCTTTGGGTTATGTGAACTAGTAATTCCCCTTCTTCTCTGAGGAAGTTTGAGTTGCTTCCTATAACTTGTAACCAAAGGGGTGATGACTAATAGAATGAATGCTATAACAAACACCACAGGGTGGTTTTTATCCTCAGGCTTTTAGGAAACCTAGCTCATCATACGGTCTTTGGGTACCTTCTTGGAGGCAAGGGTGATCATTTTATTGCATTCCTATATGCTCCTGACTTTAAGAAAGCAATAAATCAGGTGTACTCTTCACTAACTATGTTTTCCTACATTTGCTCTTAAAATTCTGTATCTGATGTGTCAATCAAAAATAATTTAAATGACTCGGTAATAAGGACACTTTAGAACACCACTTGCTGTTTCATCATCATCTTTTTTCTCCTCCTCCTTTTCTCCTGCCAATCATAAATCTACCTCTATCTATATATAGAAAAATAGTCTAAAATAAAGTAACCTGAATTTGAATTTCATGGAGAAGATTGAGCACCTACAAGCAGTGCATTTTTAGCGACAGCATATGTAGTGGAGTGCATGACAATTTTTTGCTCTGAAAGATACTGATAAATAGATATTCTGACTGACTGCTTTGGTGGTCAAACCAAGTAAAAGTGTCAAAACAAACATGTAACCAGGTAGTAGATTTTTTAAAAAGTTAGACACAGGAATTATATCTTATAATTCTTAAGATATTATCACAAGAAAGAATGATTATTTTTTAAAGCCCTTGCATAAGAGAAAGTAAATTCATCTACCACAAGGAGAACATCATGTGATTTAGAATACTGAACTTGCTGAAGAACTCATTTTATATTTCTTTCCATATGATATTTGGACTGGGCTAGACTCAAGGTGAACCTGAACATCAGAGAGATGAACTTACCCTCTAAATATCAGAGGCAGGGATCCCTGGGTGGCTCAGTTGCGTAGGACTGCCTTCCACCCAGGGTGTGATCCTGGGGTCCTGGGATTGAGTCCCTCATCGGGCTCCTTGGATGGAGCCTACTTTTCCTTCTGCCTGTGTCTCTGCCTGTGCATCTGCCTCTCTCTCTGTGTCTTCATGAATAAATAAATAAAATATAAATAAATAAATAAATAAATAAATAAATAAATAAATAAACAAACAAACATTAGAGGCAAGTTGCTTTCCTTCATAGTATAAATTCTATCAGTGATTACCCAGTTAAAAGTCTTAAGGGGAGAGGCACCTAGATGGCTCAGTTGGTTAAGTCTCCGCCTCTTGATTTGGGCTTTTAAGATTAGGCCCTACATCAAGCTCCATGTTGAGTGAGAAGCCTGCTTAAAAGTCTTGTTCTCGGGATCCCTGGGTGGCGCAGTGGTTTAGCGCCTGCCTTTGGCCCAGGGCGCGATCCTGGAGACCCGGGATCTAATCCCACGTCGGGCTCCCGGTGCATGGAGCCTGCTTCTCCCTCTGCCTGTGTCTCTGCCTCTCTCTCTCTCTCTCTCTCTCTCTCTCTCTCACTGTGTGCCTATCATAAAAAAAAAAAGTCTTGTTCTCACTCTGCTCCTCTGTCCTTGTCTCTCTCTCTCTCTCTCTCTCTCTCTCTCTCTGTCTCTGTCTCTCTCTCTTAACCAATCAGTGTTTTAAGGGGAAAGGAGTTTGGGAGAGATAGACCTATAGTGTTCCTGGTTTTAGAGAAAAGATTGAAAAGAGGAAACACAATAATTTAGAACTATTTTGAATGGGATATGGAGTAAGGTAGGAACAGATAACCCTTAAACCCTTAACAGGAATGGAGACATGGGGAAAGGAAGGCAGGAGGCATCTATCTCCATACTGTGCCAATTTCTTTTTTTTTTTCATACTATGCCAATTTCTATACAGTTTACAAAAACCAAACAAAAAAGAAGGCTTCAGCATTTAAAATTATGGTAATTGGGAGAAGACAAAAGCAAATAGGAAGTGATGAAAAATATTCAATTTTCTTGTAAGAGTTCTGACATTGTTATGTGGAGACCCAGTTTGGTTGCCTCTGGAACAACAGGAAGCCCATGGGTTATATGAGGCTGTATATGTGCTCTCTGAAAGGTCACTTGAATACAACCCAAGTGACCACGTGACATGGGGACAGGTCAGGCTTTATGGCACGAGGTTGGGTATGTTGTTGACTCTTCTACAGTTCCCTGTACCCTTCTAGACAGAGCACATGTTTCTGGATTTAGGGAGCAATAGATGATAAGGACTACACTGCCTAAACTAGTGACGAGTGATGTGTTTTCTGAACTCTCACACAACTCAGATCAACAGTAGATAAATGTGTCATGAGTTTGTGAACCAGAATTTCTTCTTCCTAATACAGAAGAAAGCACAGTATAGAAAATTATGTATTAGTCCACATAAGGCCATAAGTCATAGCCTCGTGGGAGCAGTACTTCTCTGAAATTTCTCCAGTTTTATTTTTGTGTATGAAATCTAAAATAGCAAAAGAACAGAAGCAAGAGATCAAATTAACCTGTCTGGATGGAGTCTACTAGAGCATAAGGTGTGGGGTCAACATAAAAACCTCAGAAAATAGAAACAAGCATTTCAAACCCGACTTCAGTCAAGATAATGACATGAATGAAGCTTCCCTTTGAA
The DNA here is from genome assembly GCF_048418805.1 of Vulpes vulpes. Classification (NCBI taxonomy): domain Eukaryota; kingdom Metazoa; phylum Chordata; class Mammalia; order Carnivora; family Canidae; genus Vulpes; species Vulpes vulpes. The sequence goes on from NC_132785.1 coordinate 97,681,693, forward strand.
ACCTTTCTTTTTTTTTTTGGATGATATATTTATTTATTTTCAAATTAATTTTTATTGGTGTTCAATTTACCAACATACAGAAAAACACCCAGTGCTCATCCCGTCAAGTGTCCGCCTCAGTGCCCATCACCCATTCCCCTCCAACACCCGCCCTCCTCCCCTTCCACCACCCCTAGTTCGTTTCCCAGAGTTAGGAGTCTTTATGTTCTGTCTCCCTTCCTGATATTTCCCAACATTTCTTTTCCCTTCCTTTATATTCCCTTTCACTATTATTTATATTCCCCAAATGAATGAGAACATACACTGTTTGTCCTTCTCCGATTGACTTATTTCACTCAGCATAATACCCTCCAGTTCCATCCACGTTGACGCAAATGGTGGGTATTTGTCGTTTCTAATGGCTGAGTAATATTCCATTGTATACATAAACCACATCTTCTTTATCCATTCATCTTTCGATGGACACCGAGCTCCTTCCACAGTTTGGCTATTGTGGACATTGTTGCTATAAACATCAGGGTGCAGGTGTCCCGACGTTTCATTGCATCTGAATCTTTGGGGTAAATCCCCAACAGTGCAATTGCTGGGTCGTAGGGCAGGTCTATTTTTAACTCTCTGAGGAACCTCCACACAGTTTTCCAGAGTGGCTGCACCAGTTTACATTCCCACCAACAGTGTAAGAGGGTTCCCTTTTCTCCGCATCCTCTCCAACATTTGTTGTTTCCTGCCTTGTTAATTTTCCCCATTCTCACTGGTGTGAGGTGGTATCTCATTGGGGTTTTGATTTGTATTTCCCTGATGGCAAGTGATGCAGAGCATTTTCTCATGTGCATGTTGGCCATGTCTATGTCTTCCTCTGTGAGATTTCTGTTCATGTCTTTTGCCCATTTCATGATTGGATTGTTTGTTTCTTTGGTGTTGAGTTTAAGAAGTTCTTTATAGATTTTGGAAACTAGCCCTTTATCTGATATGTCATTTGCAAATATCTTCTCCCATTCTGTAGGTTGTCTTTGAGTTTTGTTGACTGTATCCTTTGCTGTGCAAAAGCTTCTTATCTTGATGAAGTCCCAATAGTTCATTTTTGCTTTTGTTTCTTTTGCCTTCGTGGATGTATCTTGCAAGAAGTTACTGTGGCCAAGTTCAAAAAGGGTGTTGCCTGTGTTCTCTTCTATGATTTTGATGGACTCTTGTCTCACATTTAGATCTCTCATCCATTTTGAGTTTATCTTTGTGTATGGTGAAAGAGTGTGGAATCAGAAAAGACCCCGAATAGCCAGGGGAATTTTAAAAAAGAAAACCATAGCTGGGGGCATCACAATGCCAGATTTCAGGTTGTACTACAAAGCTGTGGTCATCAAGACAGTGTGGTACTGGCACAAAAACAGACACATAGATCAATGGAACAGAATAGAGAACCCAGAAGTGGACCCTGAAATGTATGGTCATCTAATATTCGATAAAGGAAGAAAGACTATCCATTGGAAGAAAGACAGTCTCTTCAATAAATGGTGTTGGGAAAATTGGACATCCACATGCAGAAGAATGAAACTGGACCACTCTCTTTCACCATACACAAAGATAAACCCTTTGAAACCTTTCATGTTGCAGGGTCTCTTTTTGTTATTTCTCTTTCAGTATCTAGAACCCTTAAAAATCATTTATCTAAAAGAGAAAATAAGGGACTCCTGGATTGAGTGGTTGAGCATCTGCCTTCGGCCCAGGGCATGATCCTGGATTCCTGGGATCAAGTCCCACATCAGGCTCCCTGCATGGAGCCTGCTTCTCCCTCTGCCTATGTCTTTGCTTGTCTCTCTCTGTGTCTCTCATGAATAAATAAAAACTTTAAAAAAATAAATAAAAGTGAAAATTGAATTAATGATAAAGTCAGGACAATGTAAGTTTACTTACACAAAGTTAAATTATTTTTCTACTGACAATGAAGGAAACAAAGGAAAAAATAGAATAGAATAGAATAGCATAGAATAAAAATGTCCAAGTGGTCAGAATTGTTTTTATGAAGATTGTAGGAAGTTCACATGATGTCAGGCATAAAAACCTGAAACATGAATACTTTTCAATTCAGCTAAAGAAGGTGCAAGATGATGTTACAAAGGAAGGGTTATGTCATTTGTGATCCTTCTCAATGGAGAAATCTGTCTTCTGGTGGAATCTCAATTAAGAGATTACTCCTGAATACAACTCCTTTTCAACACGACAAAATACTCTGATCAAGGATGGCATGTAGACACATAACTAGATGGAATTATTTCCAGGGTAGGAAGTATGACAGCTAATTTTTGCTCTAGGTTTTTTGTTTGTTTGTTTGTTTGTTTTAGGAATGAGAAAAGGTGATAAGAGCTCTTACTTAAAAGGGGAAAGAAAATAAAAATACAAATTTTTGAACAAATAGCTATATGTTTGGTTCTTACTGGACAAATAGAATATCATCAAAACCTGGGAAGAACTATTCAGAAGATAGACATTTCCGTTAGCTCACTTTTTTCTTCAAGTAACTGGAGAACTTGTAAGTACGAATGCCAACATAAATAATTTCTGGCTCATGATATCTATAAGTTTTTTCAAGTTAATTATATATTTAACTATCATCTTAGAATTTTTAATAATGTAAAAAATAATTTTAATGACAGGCCTTATGTTGTTGATGAAATTACCATTTAGAGATTTAATCTGGGCATAGTAATAGGAAAATACATGATTAAAGGAATCAAAATTTCTGTATCTAGGGTAGTTAAAAACATGCAAATAATATCTTTTACATAATATTTCTTAACAAACCCTATTTCCATCTGTGGATGTTAGCATTTTGCCATTTTCAGAAAGGACTCATATCATTAAAATCTTACTGTCTCTTAGGCCTGAATTTCAAAATACTCTATATGTGGTTCTAAATATTTAATGGATTTGAATTCTGAAATTGCTACTGAAAAATAGAGGGAGGAGCTTCTTAGTGGTAAGCACAATGTCATCTGTAGAAGCACTGAGGAGGAGATGAGAGGCAAGACAAATTAAACCCAAAACATGACAAGATGGGAACATTAAGTTTTTTTTTAATAATAAATTTATTTTTTATTGGTGTTCAGTTTGCCAACATACAGAATAACACCCAGTGCTCATCCCATCAAGTGCCCCCCTCAGTGTTCGCCATCCAGTCACACCCACCCCCTGCCCTCCTCCCCTTCCACCACCTCTAGTTCGTTTCCCAGAGTTAGGAGTCTTCATGTTCTGTCTCCCTTTCTGATATTTCCTACCCATTTCTTCTCCCTTCCCTTCTATTCCCCTTCACTATTATTTATATTCCCCAAATGAATGAGACCATATAATGTTTGTCCTTCTCCGACTGACTTATTTCACTCAGCATAATACCCTCCAGATCCATCCACATTGAAGCAAATGGTGGGTATTTGTCATTTCTAATGGCTGAGTAATATTCCATTGTATACATAAACCACATCAGTGTCCATCGAAAGATGAATGGATAAGGAACATTAAGTTTTGAGTCTCTTGTACACAGCTGTTCCTAAAAACATCAGAAAATTAAAAATGATACCAAATCACTAGGAAACATTCTAAATACATCAAGAATACTCTATTCATCATGAAGGAAATACAGAGGAGATTTACATTAAAATTGTAAAATTATATGTGAGCTGGTACATAATTGTTTATAGGTCAGCTAGAAAAAATAGACTACTTGGAAACCACATATTACCAAAACTCAGCTAAGATGAACAATATAATCTGAATTGTATATCCATTAAAGAAACTGAGTTTTGTTTAAGGAATCCCCAGAAAAATATCTCCAGGTAAAGCTGCTTCCATTGGAGAATTTTACCAATGGTTTGAAAAATAATTAATGCTAATTTTATACCTTTTCCCCTGAAAAAATAGAAGCAGAGGGAACACTTCACATTTTATGAGGCCAGTATTACCCTAAAACCAAAATAAGACAAACTACGAAAAAAAAAAAAAAAGGTACACAACAACTACAGAGCAATATTTCTCATGAACTTAAATCAGAATTCCTCACCAAAATATTAGGAAATAAAATCCAATAATTTATGAAAGGATTAATACACTAGAACAAAGGAATTTATTCCAGTATGCAATACTGACTCAATTTTAGAAAATCACTTAATGTAATCTATCATGTTAAAAGGTTAACAAAGAATAGTTATATATGATCATATATGTTGATAACAAATCATTTGACAAAATTCACCCATTAATGATAAACATTTTCTTTTTGTAAAAAAAAATATGTATTTATTTATTTGAAAGAGAGAGAGAGAGAATGAGTAAGGGGAGGGGCAGAGAGAGAGGGAAAAGCAGACTCCCATGCTGGGAAGGGAGCCTGACATGAGGCTGGATCCCAGGACCCTGGGATCATGACCTGAGCCAAAGGCAGGCACTTCACCCAACTGAGCCACCCAGGAACCTCTATAATAAACATATCAACAAAGTAAGAGCACAGGGAATCTCCTCAACCTTGTAAAGAGCATATATGTAAAAACTGCAGCTAGTACCACGCTTAATGGTAAGACTGAATTATTTCCCTTTAAGACTGAGAACAAGTAAAAACTATCCACTTTAGAATTTCAAGCCAGTGCAGAATGCAAGAAATACAAAAGATTAAAGATGGAAAAAAAGATTAAAAAATATTTCTATTTGCAGACATATTATTGTCTTCAGAGAATATCCTGAGGAATCTACCAAAAGTTCCTAGAACTAATAGTTCATTAAAGTAATAGAAGAAAGATAAACACATAAAAGTCAACTGCATTTCTATATACTAAAAATGAGGAATTGGAAATAAACTCTTCAATACTATTTATAATTGCTCCAAATAAAATTAAGTACTGAGGTATAAATCTAACAAAATATATACAAAATCTGTCTTCTAAAAATGGCAAAATGTTAATAAAGGAAATCTAAGATGACTAATTGGAAAAATTTATGAAGAGAGTATTCATAGATTGAAAGACACATTGTAATAGAGATATTTGTTCCCCTCAAATTGTTCTGTAAGCTTACACCAATTGCTTTCACAACGCCAAAGAATTTTATTAGACAGAGATGAGGATATTCCAAAGATTATATGTAAAGGAAAAGGACTTGGAATAGCTAAAACTGTATTTAGTATTGAATAAGATGTATAGATGACAAATAAGCACCTGAAAAAAATGCTCAACATCATTAACCATTAAGGCAATCCAAACTAAAATTGAGTTGATGTTATACACACCTATTATAAGAAAAAGAAATAGTGGTAAAACCAAATGCCAGTGAGATTGTGAAGAAACTGGATCACTCATACATTGATATGGGAATTTAAAATAGTATATTAACTATGTAAAACAGTTTCTAAAATTAATCATATACTTACCATAGGATTCAGCAATTATACTCTTGGGTATTTATCCCCAAGATATAAAAATTTATGTTCATACACAAACCTTTCCATGAATATTTAGAGCAGCTTTATTTGTAATGGCCAATAGCTGGAAACAACTCAAATGTCCTTAAATGATACATGAAAACACAAATAACAAAAAGCATCCCTACCATGGAACATAATGCATCAATATAAAGGGATGAAATCCCTGTAAGTAACAACCTTGGTGATTATCCAGAAAATATTTTAACTAAAGCCAACCTCAAAGATTACGTGTGATTACTGTGTGATTCCATTTATATAGCATTATTGAAATAATACAATTGTAAACAAGAAATAATAAAATTAGAGATAGAGAACAGATTAGAAGTTGCCATGGTTTCTATATATGGAGAAGTGAGTAGGTATGGTTAAAACAGGTAGTAAGAGGGAGCTTTATGGTGATGGAATGACTTTATGGTGATTGTAGTGATGGTTAGACAAAGCTGCATGATGAAATTGCCAAGAAGCACACCCATACATACAGAAATGTGTATGTGCAAAACTTGTGAGATCTGAATAAGATGGTGGATTTTACCAGTGTCAATTTCCTGGTTTTGATAGCTCTATAATGTGTTATCACTGGAGGGTGTTGAGCGAAGAGTACTTTTTTTGGTGCATTTGTACTTTTTGTGTATTTTGAAGATAGCTTCCTGTGAATGTACAATTATTTCAAAATAAGTCTTAAAAAATATCAATTATTATTTGATCATTTTCCAATCTATTAAGTATTGCATTTAGTTTAAATCATGAAACAGGTAATGAAATCTAAGAGATCATTTGCCTTGAAAAACTAGAAGGTCCAAGATGTAATAGATTTGTTTCGGTATAATTATAGGGCATATTTTACAATGAGAAAATTATGAATAATTAAAAGCATAGGGATTTCAAAAGACATATTTCTCAAAGGTGAACTGGTAGACATGAGTACTTCAGCTGAAAGGATAGCCTAAGCCCTCTGTAATGCTGACTAAATTAAGATTGAATTTTGACATCTAGATCTGGGATAGTAAATGTATTGAATACTTTTTATACTAAGTATGGAAAAAAGTACTGATTGAAAAACAAAATTAAGGCAAACATTTAAAAATGTGATAATTTTTACATGTTAAGGAAAATACAATTCCATGTAATACTTGACCTTATCTCCTGATAATCTCTAAATAATATTGATAAAGATATTGTAGAAGATACCAAAAAATGGAAGGACATTCCATGCTTCTGAATGAGAAGAACAAATGTTAAAATGTCTAAACTACCCAAAGCAGGTTATAGATTTGATACAATCCCTATCAAAATATCAACAGCATTTTTCACAGATCTATAACAAACAATCCTAAAATGTGTATGGAACCACAGATGACCCCAAATAGACATTTCTTTTTTCTTGAAAAAGAAAAGCAATCCTGGAGATATTACAATTCCAGGATTCAAATTATATCATAAATCTGTAGTAGTCAAAACAGGCAGTACTGGCATAGACACATACATGAAAAGAACAGAATAGGAAAGTCAGAAATAAACCCACAATTATATGGTCAGTTAGTTTTTGACAAAGGAAGAAAGAATACACAGAAGTCTCTTCAACAAATGGTATTGGGAAAACTGAACTACTTTCTTAAACCATACACAAAAAAGAATTCAAAATGGATTAAGACCTAAAAGTGAGAGCTAAAATCATAAAAGTCCTAGAGGAGAGCATAGGCAATAATTCCTCAGAAATCATCTGTAGCACCATTTTTCTATGTGTGTCTTCTGAGGCAAGAGAAATAAAAGCAAAAATAAACTATTGGGACCGTATTAAACAAAAAGCTTTTGCATAGTGAAGGAAACAATAAAAAAAACTATAAAATGACCTTCGGAATGGGAGAAGATATTTGCAAATGACACATCTGATAAAGAGTTACTGATGCAACTCAACACTGATGCAAAATATATGAAGAACTGATACAACTCAACACTCGAAAACAAATATATATGAAGAACTGATGCAACTCAACACTCGAAATATATGAAGAAGTGATGCAACTCAACACTCGAAAACAATTCAATTAAAACATGGGCAGAAGACATGAATAGACATGTCTCCAAAGAAGACATACAGAAAAGACATACAAATGGCCAACAGACATATGAAATGATGCTCTATATTACTCATATTTAGGGAAATGCAAATCAAAACTACAATGAGATATCACTTTACACCTATCAGAATGGCTAAATGCAAAGGCGCAAGAAATGATGGATGTTGGCGAGGACTTGGGGAGAAAGGAATCCTCATACACTTTGGACAGAATGCAAACTGGTGCAGCAAGTATGGAAAACAGTATGGAGTGTCCTCAAGATGTTGAAAATAGAACTATCCTACGACCCAATAATCACACATTTACAAAAAAAATACAAAAACACTAATTCAGAATGATTCATGCACTCCTATGTTTATAGGAACATTAGTTACAAGAGCCAAATAATGGAAGCATCCCATGTGTCCATCAATAGATAAATGAAAAAAGAAGTTTTAGTATATATGTACATTGGAGTATTATGCAGCCATAAAAAAGAATGAAACCTTGCCATTTTAATGACATGGATGGAGCTAGAGAGTATAATGCTAAGCAAAACAAGTCAGCTAGGTAAAGGCAAATACCCTATGATTTCACTCATATGTGGAATTTAAAATATAAAACAAATGAACAGAGGAAAAAGAGATAAACAGACTCTTAACTATAGGAAACAAACTGATGATTAACAAAGGAGACATGGGTGGGGGGAATGTGTGAAATAGGTGATAGTGATGAAAGTATACACCTCATGATGAGCACTGAGTAATGTATAGAATTGTTGAATCACTATATTGGACACTTGAAACTGTTATAACATTGTATATTAACTATACTGGAGTTAAAATGAGAAATTTAATTTTTAAAAAAGTAAACGGCAAATTCAGGGTTCAAACCGTAGTCCAATTCTAAAGCAAATATTCTTTCACCACAATATGCCTTCTTTCTTTTCCTTATTTCCTATAGAATCCTTCTCTAAGTACTGAGAGAAAGTTCCCAGGAATATTTTTCGGTTAATTACCAAACGGTTTCTTATGAGAGACCTGGCCTCACAAAAAGTTGGGGTATTTAAGTTAGACCTTGTAGAATACGTACCATTTGTCTTGGCAGACTAGAACTAAGAAAAAAGTTAGGAATGGTGAGACGAGAGTGAAAGTAAATAAAAAGAAAAGGAAATGGATGTGCAAAGGAGGAAACAGACCAATGGGATTTGCTTTTGAGAAGCCTGGAAGAAAAGTCAGTCTTCGAATCTTGTCTTTAGAGAATGAGAAGACCCAAATACAGGATTTCTGAAGAGGAAGTTCCCTGTTATTTATTGAAAAGACCATCTTATCTTTTCTACATTTAGGAAAAGTAATAAAGTTGGAATAGTTATTACTTCCTGGTTCAAATATCAGCTTTGCTCTTTACTGACTAACTTGTGCAAATTTTGACCATTCTAACCTTTAGTTTCCTTATTTTTTTTTTTTTAGTTTCCTTATTTGTAAAATTGAGGTACTAGTTCCTCAAATATCACTGTGACCATTAAATAATTTAATGAATTTTGGGAAAGTTGTTTAACAAAAATCAACAAATGGTGATGACATTGATAATGACAGTTCCTCTCTCCCCAATAACTGCATTTCTTGTGGTGGGAGTATAACATTTCAGGGTTAAGGACTTGCAATATAAAATTTTAGTTCTGACATAGAATGTGAACTATCACTAAAATATAGGACTAATTATGCTTATTTCTCTCTATTTGGACTAGCCACCTTGGTCATTTTTTCCCCAGATAATACCCACATTTCATTTAGTTATTGTTCCCAATTTGCCCTGCTTGATTTCTTTTAGAAAATGTAAGATGTTAACATTTCCACAGATGTAATGAGGTATGGTTGCCAGTTTTAATTAAAGCATCATTTCACAATCAGGAGTTCTTGAGATAATGAACTACAAACTAAATCTCATAGTAAGAATTTGGCATGCTTCGAAGTCTGATGGTAAGAATGTTAGGATTGTTCCTGGCAATATAAATAAAATTGATTTATTTCTAGAATATGAGGTGGCTCACAAGATTATCAGTAACCAGGCTCAGAAAACTGGCTGAGCAGGCTCAGAAAACTGGATGATAGGCAGCAGTCACAAGCCCTACAAAGGCTGCACCAGAATACCAATTCATTGAGGCCACTTCTGTTCTCACACAGATCACTGGTTGCCATCCCTTGTGCTATCACTAAATGTCACTGCAGACATTGCTTATATTGCTGCCCCAGGCATTGGATGTCTCAACCCAGCCACAACAACAGTAAAGAATTCTCCACTATTATGGTTTCTCTGAGTTAGTCAATCTGTATTTAAAATCCCATCAATGTACTCTGAAAACTCTAAGACTGATGAAAGAAATTGAGAAAGGCACAAATAAATGGAATACTATATTGTGTTCATGTATCAGAAGAGCTAAAATAAAAGACCCTGAATAGTGAAAGCAATTCTCAGAACAAAGATAGGGGCATCACACTCCCTGATTTCCCACTGTATTACAAAGCTACATTAATCAAAACAGTATGGCATTGGGATAAAAAAACAGGGCTAAAACAATATGGTATTGGGATAAAAAACAGGTATAAAACAGTATGGTATTGGGATTAAAAAAAAAAAAACAGAGCCTAATGGAGCAGAATTGAGAGCCCAGAAAAAAGCACTCGCATATACAATTTACTGCTATTTGACAAGACAGCCAATAATATACAATAGGGAAAGGATGGTTTTTCTTTCTTTCTTTTTTTTTTTTTAGGATGGTTTTTCAGTAAATGGTGTTGGGAAAACAATATCCACTGTAGAAGAATGAAATTGGACCCATATCTTACACCACTCACAAACATTAACTTTTAAATGGATTAAAAATGTAAACATAAAACCTAAACCACTAAATTCCTGGAAGAAAATGGAAAAATTTCCTTGACATTGGTCTTGGCAATGATTCTTTTTTAGTATTTGACACCAAAAGTACAAGCAACAAAAGTTAATAAATGAATGGAACTATATCAAGTTTAAAAAAACTCCTGCACAGCAAAAGAAACAAGAAAATGGAAAGATCGTGTACACAATGGGAGAAAATATTTGCAAACCATCTGTGATAAGAGGTTAATATTCAAAATATATAAAGGACTAATATAACACAGTGCAAAAAAATGATTAAAAAGTGGGCAGAAGATCTGAGTAGACATTTTTCTAAAGAATACATATAGGTTATACAGATGACCGACAGGCACAGGAAAAGGTGCTCAACCTTTTTCATTAGGAAAATGTAAATCAAAACCCCAATATCTATGTAAATCAAATGTAAATCAAAACCTCATATCTATTAGAATGGCTGTCAGCAAAAAGACAAGAGATAAAAAGTGTTGGCAAAGAGGTGGAGAAAAGAAAATCCTCATGCACTTTTGGTGGGAATGTAAATTGGTAGAGACACTATGGACAGTATGGAGGTTTTTCAAAAAATTAAAGAACTACCATATAACCCAGCAATCCTACTATGCAAAGAAAATACAATCAGGATGTCAAAATGATAACTGCACTACTATGTTCATTGTAGCATTATTCATGATAGCCAAGATATGGAAACAACCTTAAGTGTTCCTCAGTGGATGAATAGATAAAATGTGAAATATATATGCATATGTATATATATATTTGTATATATTTGCATAGGTATATACATTCAATGGAATATTATTCAGCCACAAGAAAAAAGGAAATCCTGCCATTTGTGACATCACTAGACCTTGAGGGCATTATGCTAGGTAAAATAAACCAGATGGACAAAGACAAATACCGAATGATCTCACTTATATGTGGAATCTTAAAAAAGCTAAACTCATGAAACAGTAGAATGGTGGTTGCCAGGATTAAGGGGTGGGGGAAATGGGGACATGTTGGTTAAAGTGTACAAATTTCCAATTATAAGATGCAATCTGGAGATCTAATGTATATCATGGTGACATGGTCAACAATATTATATACTTGAAAGTTTCTAAAGATCTTAAATGAAGTTACCACACATTAAAAGAGGTAATTACGTGAAGTGATGGAAGTATTAACCTTATTATGGTAATCATTTCACAATACATACATGTATTCAATCAGCCTATTGTTCACCTTAAACTTAGACAATGTCATATGTCAGTTATATCTCAAACATGGAAAAAAATTTTAAAAATTATATCAGAATGTTTTAATGTCTGATATAACTAACTGCAAGGAAGGGTTGGCAAAGTATCACTGTTTGCAACTTCCGTGGCGAGAAGCAGGCTGTGCCTTCCACACGATTCATAAGACGGAGAATTCTTTAGACCTGTGGGGAGAAGATGCTAGGTAATCTAAAGTTGACTCACTTCCACCTAGAAAAGTGGAAAGTAGAGGCCTATGAGAGGAAGACACTTAGAACTACAGCATATTAGTGGTTCCTCTCAGTTTCACCTATGTGGTGAGTCTACTTCATTTTTACTTTGCTCCTTATTAATTATATTCCTTTAAGAAGTTTCATTATGATCTCAGTAGCACTCAATAGCTGATAAATTAGATTCATGTGGTTTTACTTGTTGCTGAAGATTAGATTTCCAGATTTGATTCTGTCTTTTCGATTTCACTGGTACTCATGTGAATGAAATATGAGGAGGAATTGCAGGAAGAATTGATGGATGGCATTATGGGCTCAGATAACCTATCACCATCTGGTATGTGATTGGCAACATCATTTAATCTTTCTAGACTTCAGTTTCCTTCTCTATAGAATTGGAATATAATCACCCAATTTGAAAAATTACTCGAGGGATTTTAAAAGTTTTTAAAGTACCTAGTAGAATGCTTAATGCAAAATTCTAAATAAATAAACAAATGAAATATTTTTGTTGTATTGTCTTCCTTTTTTAGAAAACCCTTGGTTATGAGGACTTTAGTGTGTTTGCAGTGCCTAAAAAAAATATTTTGCTTGTATCTCTCATTTCCACCCACTTCCATTGTTTATTGTGATAGCTACTAACCTTTGTTTTATTAGCCACCACAGACAATTTACTTCTTATTGGACAAGGGCAAAGCCATATCCATACACCTGGGAGGTGTCTCTTGTTAGAAAAGAAAACAACAGAAACAGAAAGGAAATGAGGATTGGGCATTGGTGTGTTTCGCAGCTCTGCTATTGAGAAGCATATCAGCAGCAAAATTGAACAGAACTAGAAATGTATTACCAGTCAAGCTGATAACACTTTATTTAGAAGAATGCATTACACAAATTCTTGCATCTCCATATCGAGATTCATTTGTGGAAAGCTGAATGACAGACTGAAACTTTCCTTTCTGTTTAGCTTGGTAAACACATCCTAGGGAAATCAGCTCTCAGCAGCTTATTTTCTTAAAAATATAGAGTGATAAAAGGTTAACACATATGTCAACAGGAACACAAGTTAAATAAAGATATCAGAATTTTCTCCAGATGACCCTGCCCATTAAGAGAACTGCAGGGCATAATATTTTATCATATATGCTCTAATTTAGAGAATATAAAAAACTTCCTCTATTTCTGATAACATATTTTGAGGAATCATGATACTTTAGAATAAGCTCTGGCTTGTATAGACTTGAAAATAAAATGATTTTCTTTTAAGCACTTACACAGTGAATAGTAGCTCTTAGAAAACTTATTAACTTGGGGCATTTTTATACTCCTATTGCCAACCCAAAGGATCACTTCTTAGCATGAATTTAAGGTTGTTTCATCTCTTATAGTTATTTGTACTTCTAAGTAAAAGAGACAATACTTAAATATAGAAAGTGCGTGAAAATGTGCCTGTGTATGAATTGTAGTTTGCAATTATAACAGAGTCTCTTACTCAACATGAGAATTGGAGTTCTCAGGGTAAAGGATTTAATCTAACAAATGTATTTCTCAATAGAACTATAAAGAGAATACTAATTAATGTGCTAATAGCTATTCCCTTTTTACAGGGCATTATCCCAGGTCTTGAACTGTAACAAACATACGTGAAAATTAACATTCACAAAGCAGAGAGAATACATTTCATTTCTAGAACTCTGCTTGTGAGACATTTCAATAAGAGCTATTTTATAAGATGTGGATCCTGGAACTAATATTACACGACGTGTTAACTAACTGGAATTTAAATAAAAACTTAAATAAAAAATAGTGTTCCTGAGTAAGACAAAAGAAATGGGTCTGAAAATATTATCTTCGTAAAGTTTGAGACTAAGAAGCTTTATTTCTTACAAAATAATTTACTGTTTTCTAGACTACAGACACAACTCAAAGATCATCTCCATTTCTTAGTGGGATTAAAGGATCTTAGAATCTTACTAGGGATCCTACAGGTCAACTAGTCCAATTTATACCATCTATATGAGTACTTGACAGATGGTTATTTAATTGCTAATTAGATTTATTCAGGGTTAGGCATCTCACTAGCTTTTAAAGCAGAATTTCCCAGTTTGATAGTCTAATAATTAATTTTAAAATGGTTATTTGTGGGCAGCCTGGGTGGCTTAGCGGTTTAGCGCCACCTTCAGCCCTGGGCGTGATCCTGGAGACCGAGGACCGAGTCCCACATCGGGCTCCCTTGCATGGAGCCTGCTTCTCCCTCTGCCTTTGTCTTTGCCTCTTTTCTTTCTCTGTGTGTCTCTTGTGAATAAATAAATAAAATCTTTAAAAAAAATGGTTATTTGTGAAATTTAGCCTGTTTTTCTTTGTTCTAGCTTCTGAAGCCATTTAAGTATAGATTCCTTTTCCCAAAATAGTCCCTCAACTTTAAAGTCCCTCAACTTTAAATTGAAATGAATAATTTCACATTGCTGAACTATATTTTCCCTTCCCCTTTCAAATGTTACAGATGTGATTTGGTTTCCTAGAATTAAAGTATCATGGGGCTTCCACTTTCACTAATGTTGGATTAGGTAATTCTGGCCAAACTTGCCACTGAAAATATAACATTTTTGAGAAAAAGAAAATAAAACATTTTCCAAAATACATCAAAATGCTAACATGAGCAGACCAGATTCTGAGGACCTAGGTAAGTAAAAAAGTTCTTGGACAGCCTTTTTCCTAAATCACTTGTCCATTCATAAGAGACAGCTGAGACACTGTGTTGTGCTTCTAGTGACCTCAAAGGTATTGGGAGACAAAAACTCAGTATCTGGGACTCACCAATGGCTGCAGATTTTGATAAATGTCCTCTGTTGGGTCCTGAAAAAGCTAGTCTGTAAGCATGGAATAAACAAACCTTATGATAGTGTGCAGCCAAGCTTCATATCATCCAAGTGTTCTAGAAAATCTTAAAACATGAGTTTGTATTAAGATGGTCCTGGACTACTATTGCTCCCAAGCATCAAGCATCTGACTGAAGCAAATGAAAATATTCCCTGAAGGCAAATATTATTCTCAGAACTCAGATTATTGCTAAAAATATTTTTTTTCAAATACAGCAGTAAGTACGTATGGCAAGAGAAGATGGATGTGTCCATTTAAGTAGAGAGAGAAAATTCACCCTTTTCCCACGTTTTGTTCTATTCAGGTCCTCAAAAGATTGGATGATGCTCACCCACAGTGGGGAAGTCCATCTGCTTTATTTGATGAATAATTCAAATTCTAGTCTCTTCCAGAAATACCCTGGCAGACAATACCCAGGAATAATTTTTACCAGCTATCTAGACATCCTTTAGTAAAGTTGACACATAAAATTAACCATCACAATTAGAGATATTGGAATTATCATAGATTATAAAACAAGTACCCTTACTACATATAAACAGACAAAAGCAAAGTGAAGTTTTGGTGAGGAACTGGAAACTATAAAAAGTAATATATATTTCCAAAAGAAACAAAAATTCTATAACTGTAAAAACAGAGCATTAAAACAGTTATTATAACTATATCCCTTATGTTCAAGAATGTAGAGAAAACTGTAAACATGTTAAAGAATGACATATAAGAATAAAACATGAATTTGTAGAAATAAAACTTGTAGAAACAAAATATCCATGATTTGGCTCCTTGGTACCTACAGTCATGTATCATTTCTTCGGAGAACATAGTGCTAGGTATAGTCTCTAATGCTTATGCTACATCCTGAAGGATGACATCACATTCTTTTAGAATGCTACCTCTGAGCTGGTAGTAGTTAGCTATACGTTTCAAAGGGCATTTCAGTGCTTTAAGAGACTTGCTCCTATGGGGTTGTGTAGTCAGTGAACAGTGGATTCTATAATGGATGTGACATGATGGCCCACTCCCATATCTCCTTTTCTGTAAAGTGGGTCCCTTGATTTCTAGTCTTTGTGGGATTCTAGGCTTATAAATAAGGCATTCTGTAAACTCCTAGGTGATAGTACTGATGTTTTTTGGATAGGAAAGAAAAACAAACCCAGAGTACTTCAGTATCCTGAAGTTAAGATAAATCATTGGCCTTTGTTGAAGAAGCCAATGTAGAACTTGTCACTAAGTTGTCAGTTGATCTCCCTGAATTTTTCTATATTAGAGGATTGACACTGGTAGGATATTGAGAGGCATCAGTAGCTGCATTTGCTTTGGTAAGTGGGAGTTCATAGTGTTGGCTCCATACATAGCCTCTATCTCTGCAACTATATCTACTGTTTTTATGTGCCGATAGTGATAGTTCTAAGGTGATCAATAATAGAAGGTAACCTTAATGGTCCAAGACATTTTGATAGTGTAGTTGTTCAGTGCCTTGTCCATGTGGATGCTTTCTGGTGGAAGTTGATGTTCAACTTTTATTGAATGTTTTATTCAATATTCAATGTTTTATTTCTATTAACATCTATTGAACAATAGATGTTCAATCCCATCTATTTACCCACATGATTCTAGAGCAGAATTCCTTGTCTCTGATCATTCAGTCTTTTTCATTCCAGACGTCTGACCAGCCAGATTGTTGGTCACTGACCAGAAATCTGTATATCCTCACCTAAGTCCACTTTCTCCATACACAGCGGATGATCAAATGCACTCTTTGTGTCTCTGTTCTTTGGGGAACTTTCCATCTCCAGTCTTTCAAGATCACTTTTGAATGTGGCTTTAATGTAGCCGCTGTCGATTTGTAGATTGTATCCGCTTACTAAACCAGACTATTCTAAGTTTGGGCTTTTTCCTCCTCCTCCTCTAGCTGGTCATATGAGATACTACTCTCTTAACACACATATACACACACAACCAATTCAGTCAAAGATATACACTGGGAAAGAGATATTGGTCCATCTGTGTCAGATAATATGGGAGCCTGAGAACATGTTTATGTAACTTCCCTATACACTCTGGTCCTCTGTGGGATCAATCTAAGATGTACAAATTCATCTTATGAAAAACTGCTGGGACTACCCAATTGTATAGTTTAATGGGTCTGATAGAACCCAGGTTATGATGGACAGCAGTTCCAGATTTAGTCACTTGTCATCCATGGTGAACTATTTCATCTCTACCAGAGTTGAACTAACATACCAGAAACTGTTTTCCAAAGGCATATATAATTCTTTGACTTGTTTCAGAACCCCAGTGGCTTTGCTGAAGTGATGTGTCTTTGGTATCCTTCCATGGAACACAATCTTTTGCTGGGCCTTCAGGTTTCATAGTTTACCTATCCCAGCATGCTTGTGTCTTTCAGCCTCTATTTTTTCCTTCACTATCTGATAGGGCAATTCAATCACCGCTGCATCACTTAGCATTGGCCATTGTTTTCTCCAGGCTTCTAATAGCCATTTTAACAATGAGTTTGCCCAATCCCCTGAAGTCCCTGCCCTAGGAAACACCTTGAGAAAGTACCTCAAGGTCAAAGAATTCTTGCTTATCCCATCTTACATTCTTGATCAGTCATCGTCAAAGCCCAACCTCAGGAGCATTCACATGGCTGTCTTCTAGTATATACTACCTAATCCTCGTAACTCCTTCTTTTTTTTCCTCTCTTACCATGCCCAATCCAATTCCAGTCTGTTTTTTTCTGAGATTTAATCCATTTATTGTCATAGCTATCAGAGAAGGTGGAATCAGCACCTGAAGGGAACATTTGTTGTTTTGCTTGCCACAGAGTGGCCTCTGTGGCATATTCTGATGGAGGAGAAGTGCAATATCTTCTTACTCAGAAAGGTTGGGCTCCATCTGCAAGCTCTATGGATTCAGAGCATTCTACAGAGCCATCATCCTTGGAGGGATCCACTCAGATGTTCCCATCCCATGTTGTTAGAATTTTCCAGCCCGGACTCTACCCTTGACATTGCAGATTCAATTCATGAGTTCAAATGTATTTGTTTTGTGACTATCAGTCTGCTGCTTACTTTCTTACTAAGATAAAATCTTAGTAGACAACCAAAGACATCCTTTGTTAGAGATATACTATTTGTTAACAGACGCTAGTTTCTCATTATCCCTCAGTAGAACAAACCAACCAACTCTGGTGTTGACAATGCAGTGGGAAATGCATATATCAGTACCGTCCCCCATATATCTTTCAAATATCTGAACCTTCTCACCTATAAAGACCTGGAAAAGTGGCTACTCCACTAGGATGTTTTCCTAGGTCACTATCAGTGAAATCTTCAGCAGGTAAACTGCCTGCTTCCACCCAAGGACTCTCTATATTCCACTTAAGATGGTGTCCTCTTAACCCTCTAGACATTGTGTGTCCTTAGCATGAATGATGATGGGGATCCAGAGAAGTAGTACCTGAGGCCATCAGTTAGTTACCCTCCTTGCAGGAAGACATCTGACTGGTGTGTTTACATGGCTGATACACAAGATAATAGATAAAATTGCTTAAATATTTCCTACTTATAACCATTGCCACAAGATATTTGTCCTAGTTCAGCTTAGAGTTTGCAGATGCTATTCTTATGATCTCCTTACGATGGACTTTAATTCCCTCCACATAATTTCTTTTTAATGTTTAAAAAACATTATGGAGATCATAAAAATAGAAATACCATGTGATCCAGTATTTCCACTACTGAGTATTTTCCCAGGGGAAATGAAAACACTAATTCAGAAAGATATATACAGCACTATTTACAGTAGCCAAGACATAGAAGCAACCTAAATATCTATCAATAGATGAATGGATAAGAAAAGTATGGTATATATACATAGTGGAATGTTACATAGTCATAAAAAGGATGAGATTGTGCATTTGAGATAGGATGGATGGCCCTAAAGGGTGTTAATGCTAAGTGAAATGAGTCAGACTGAGAAAGACAAATGCCATATGATTCCACTAATAAATGAAATCTTAAAAAAAATGAATAAACAAAGCAGCATCAAAAACTCTTAATATAGAAAACAAACTGATAGTTGTCAGAGGGATGAGGGGTGGGAACTTGGGCAAAATGGGTGAAAGAGAGATGGAGATTCAGGCCTTCAGTTATCGGATGAGTAAATCATGGGAATAAGAAGCAGAGGATTAAGAAATAAAGTCAATGGTATTGTAATAGCAATGTAATGAGACAGATAGTAGTTAGATTTGTGGCAAACACAGCATAATGTATAAACGTGTCAAATCCCTGAGTCTTTGAGGCTTGAGTGGGAGGAAAAAGAAAAAGATGACCTTATGACTTGATTTAAGGAACTCTTCTAATGCTTATATAGCTTGCAGAACTACCATAGAGTTAATGTCAAAATAAGAGAAGTTTCATTCAGTGGTCAGATGATCTATCATTCAGTGCTCAGAGATAATAATGGAAACTGGGATAACCAGAAAAGAGTAGGCAAAAAATTAAAAATGAAAACAAAGTGGAGAAAGAAAGCAAAACCTTGAGTTTTTAAGGTGATAAATATTCCTTGTCAAAAGAAGCATTTAATACTATATTATTCATTATGGATGTCAGGATCCAAGAATTTAGGAACAATTACATTTTCCTCAGAATGAATTTGTATGTATAATTTAATACAGGAAGCCAACCCTGGGTATTTTGAATTCTATTAAAAATTTTAGAATATCAGAAATTATACTATTCTAATATAGCCATATTTTATGATGTTTCACAATTTAGTTTTAACTAATCTTTGCTCTATTTCTACAATATTACTTATTTCAAGGTTCAAGGGTCTTTTAAACTTTCAGTTGCCAATTGCTTAAGACAATTTATTATCTTTTAAAAAAATATTTGCTGTGTTTGGTGGAGCTGCTTGAACCATTTGTTAGGCAGATATTTCTATGTCAGTTTCTATAAGGACATTAACCACTTTTAAGTTAGAAATTTAGTAATTTGAAAGAAGAAACAAATAGAATTAGGATCCAGGCTGCTGATGTGCTATTTAACAAAAATTTTCAAAAGAGGTTAGCTAATTCATAGAGTGATGCTTCCAGACTTCTAAAATGTTCTTATAGTCCTTTGAGACTATCATGATTTCACAGTGTCTTATACTTTTCCTTTCTCTGATTAACAGGCTTTAAAGCATGTTAACCCACTTAAAAAATTAAATCCGAGAGAAAAGTACAGTTGTCTCAATTCTTCATGTCACCCAAGAAGCCAACAGGGTAGACCGAGTAAAGAATCCTCCTTAGAAGGCAGCCCGGGTGGCTCAGCGGTTTAGCGCCTACCTTCGGCCCAGGGCATGATCCTGGAGACCCGGGATCGAATCCCACGTCGGGCTACCTGCGTGGAGCCTGCTTCTCCCTCTGCCTGTGTCTCTGCCTCTCTCTCTCTCTCTCCCTCTCTCCCTCCCTGTGTCTCTCATGAATAAATAAATAAAACCTTAAAAAAAAAAAGAATCCTCCTTAGAAAACCACAGTTCAGGCCAAATAGAAGATAAAAATAGCTAAAACCAATGCCAAGAAATTATCGTAATATGGTTTGCACAGCTTGTGAGCTAAATCCTTAGTGGGTAAGGTCCACGTTTTGTACTTGTCCTTTGCAACTTCTGTTTGATTCACAAATGTTTTTAAGGTGAGCTATGACTCTTCATAGTTATTTTTAGAAGCATTTCTGTCTGTTCTAACAAAACTAGAGTCACTTATTCAAACTACATAGAGGTAATTTTGGATAGCAGAAAGTTCTTTTCCTTTGCCATGGGCTTATCTTAAAATCTAGTGTCTCCCAAAAGTATGCTTTCAGACAACAAAGAAGGCTAGGAAAAATAGCATGCATTCCTCAGTGTGAAGCCACTCCTATAAGGAGCGCTTTATATTTGTGGTGTACTGTTCTTAAAAGGCAGCAAAGTGCAATGATGTGGCATGGGTTTTGCTTTGTTAAGTGGTATTTATTTTAAAAAATCCATTTCCATATGAAAATGATTTTTATGTATTTCAGGTCCCTGTTGGGTGATCTCTGCTTAATATGTAATATTTGCTGCTGTATCACTAAGAGTTAATGTTTCATTGTATAGAAATACAAACTTAGTTTAGAAAGTAAAAAGGAATCATTCTTCTAGGCTAGACAAATCAGAGGGGCCAGCAGTGAATTTACCCAGGTGGTAGCAAGAACAGGGGGATTAGCATATTATGCTAATGAGGTGTGTTCCACTCCCAGGCTCTTGGAGACTTGTTGCTAAGCAATACCCACTACAGCACTGTGAAAGATATGAAAACATAATTCAGTTATGGAAACAATAAAAGCCCTTACCATTTTCAAAAAAGGTTGCAGTAATACATAATTTCAGGCCAAAAACACTCTAGAGCTCACATGAGGGTTGCAGAGCAGTAGCAAATTATTCAGATTTATGAAGGGGTGGTGTGAGATTAGCACCAACTTGGTATAAAATCGGTTTAAGCCTCATTGCCATCCATCACTCCCGTGGAGCATGACAATAACCATAAGCACAATAACATTACAGGGAACCACACACACACAAGAGATTTATTTCACCAATATAATGCTATTAGCTCAAAACTGGGTTTAAAGTTCATTCTTTGTTGGTAGGATATTTCATTCACACAAAATTGTTTCTAAAGTGAACAGGCACTTTCCATGAAAAAAAGAACAATATTAAAAACATCAAATATGTCTAACATTTTAACTTTACGTACACAAATGCATGTCTTTTAAACAAATATTTTTGGTACAGAACTCAAAATTACTAGAATTCTATCTGAGTTCATTTTTAGGATTAGTTTCTTTTTAAGAGGTGTGTACTTTTTAAGAAGGGGGGTGTAATAAGTAATTTGGTGGCTGAACTGTGGATTTCCTTCCATGTACTTATAATATCATAAGTGATATAACCAAGGGTAGTAAGTTTGTAAAAAGAAATTAATCCTTGAAGGAGGATAAATTGTTATTTGTAGTCATGCAGGGTCTATTTTAATTGTGTTAAGGAACTATGAGGCCTACCATAGAGACAAAGGGTTATGTTGCTCAGATTGAAACATGGATTTTTCCTAGATTGCTGAATATTAAGATCTTCTCTAAAGGAGAATGATCCATTTATAATTATATATATGCTTTACACGTTGCTTGTCATCATCTCTACATGTAAACCTGGCCTTTGTTAGGGCGATTAACTCTTTCACATATATAGAATACCGGCAAACTACTATTTGAATTATTTTAGAAATTTTTGATGTGTGTCTTAGATTTCAAGATAATAATTTGACAAAGTAACAGGTGTGCTTTTGTACTTATACCCACAAGCATCCTTCATTCATGTCTGAAGATGTGACTTTGCCATTTGTCTCAGGGGAGAGTTGTCAGGATTACACATTTCTAACACCTATAATAAATTTTATGAGTTCACTTGAAGGAAAGATTTAGGAAGAAGAGTAGTCCAGCCAGCACCATCTGCATTACCCAGACTAAGACACAGCTTTGCACCAGGGAAGATTGAAGAATTGGGAGAAGAAGCAAGAGTTCACCTTGAAGTTTTTTCTCACATCCTTTGGAAATTGCTGATACAAGGAGACACATGAAAAAAAAAAAAACCCTCAAAGTTGAGGATTTGAAAGTGAGACAGACCGATGTCTGTCCAGGCTCATTTGGCTCTCTGGGGGAAATCAGCCTCACTAAATTCTCTCACATCTTGGCCCAAGGACAATTAAAAGCCACCATGTTTTTAGAGAAGAGTGAGACCTCACTCCTATAGGAGTCTCTTCCTGCCCCCAGAAAGACAGGAGTAGACAGTGAAATCTTTTCTGTGCTTCTGGGATGGGCACAGAAGGGTTAAGGGAGAACCAGCATCTTTGATGAATCTGGTGGTCAGATCAAAGAGGTAGCAAAGTGGCACACGTGACCTCAGGATCAGAGGCTAAGTGAGACCTGGGAGGATTCCACAGGGATAGAGGCACATGACTGAAATCCATGACCAATATCTGTGCTCCACAGCAAGGGCCAGTATGCACAGAGTGCCCACCCAACAGTCGAGGAGAGCTAATCCCTCCACAGCCAAAGGAAACAGCCTAATCCCTTTATTGAGCCTTTATGGACATATGAGAATATTGCTCAACATCTTGGTCGAACAATTTTAAACTATTAATTGAATATTCTACTTAAAACTTCTCTGTTCTCTTGTCCCCCAACCCAGGCAAAGTTTGTCTCCTGGGGAAAGGGACGAGATCTGTTTTATTATTCCTCCTCACACTCCAGGATTTTGAAGTAGAAGAAGTGTGATCTAGGTCAGGGCAAACTCCTCCTTTTATTCTTTCTCTCCTTCCTTCTCTTCCTTCTCTTCTTTTCTTCTTTACTCTCCATATATTCTTCCCTTTTTTCCCTCCTATTCCTCTTCTTGCTCTTTTTCTTTCCTTTGCTTTCCCTCCATCCTTTCTTTCAATAACTTTTCATTCTTACCTATAACAAAGGTGATCATATGTCCTGGTTTGCTAGGACAGTCCTGGGGTTTACCTGTTGTCCTCATGTAATAATGCCCACCTAGTTTTACTATCAAAGGTATGTGAGTTTGGAATCCTAACTACATAGTCATACTAAATGATACGTATAAAGAAAAGTAAAAAAAAAAAAAAACAACAACAACTCATGTGTGTCTATTTATTTAAAAATTACAGATGAGAAAATTGAGACTTAGACATGTTATATATCATACTATAGATCAAACAACTAGTAGGTGGAAGAGCCAGATGTTAAATTAAGTGATCTGACCATAGACGCACCATGCTTAAACATGAGGTTTTACTTCCTCTCACATGTGGAAAAAATTGCTAATTGGCAGTCCACTATCTATTCTTCCTGTTTTCCTAATCAGCAGAATCCTGATCTCCCCCAGGAAACTAAAACTAAATTTCCTAGTGTCTCATGCAAGTAGGGGTGTTTAATGAGATATAAGCAAAAATTTTCGGTGAGAATTCTGGTAAAGGCACTTAAAGGGGGCTGGCTCTGTTGTGAGAAATATCCTTTGACTTTTTCTGCTTCCTTTTTCTTCCTGCCCAAAACTCTGAGGTGATGGCTGGATTTTCAGCAGCTATTTTGGACCATGAGATTTGTCTATTTCTCCTTTTACTTCATGTTTTAGTTCATGTCAGCTTTTTCATGTATTTCGAATCTCTATTATGTGATACATGATCATGTGGGGTTGTTGTCTTCTCTTGTTTTTTTAACTTCTGTATCATTGTAAGCTGAACTTTTATTCTTGGTGTTTTAGGTTCCTAGGACTACAGTAACAAATTGCCACAAAACAGATGACTTCAAACAACAGATATTAATTTTCTCACAGTTCTGGAGTTAGAAATCAAAGTGTGGGCAGAGACATGCTCTCCTCAAAATCTCTAAGGAAAAATTTTTCCATGCCTCTTTTATCTTCTGGTGGTTGCCAGTAATCTTAGTGTTTTTTGGCTTATGGCAGCCTAACTCCAATTTCTGCCTATGTCTTGACAGGGTCATTTTTTCCCCCTCTTGTCTCTGTAGCCATAGCCTCCCCCTTTTTTAAGGGCACCAGTCATAGTGGATTTAGAGTCCATCTTAAGTTTTTTTAATATATTTTTTACTGAAGTTCAATTTGCCAACATAGTATAACACCCAGTGTTATACTCATCTCATCAAATGTCCTCCTCAGTGTCCATCACCCAGTCACCCCACCCCCCTGCCTGCCTCCCATTCCACTACCCCTTGTTCTTTTCCCAGAGTTAGGAGTCTCTCATGTTTTGTCACCCTCTCTGATTTTTCACACTCATTTTCCCTCCTTTCCCCTATAATCCCTTTCACTATTTTACAGTCCATCTTAAGTTGACTAAATCTACAAAGATCTTATTTCTAAGTAATGTCACATTCAAGATTCTCAAGTGAATTATTTATTTAAAAATTTTTAAACAAGAGTATTTTAACAAGATAGAATTTTATTTTCCCCTTACGTTAAAAAAGTTTTAAGTAAGCATTTCAGGGCAGATGAGGCAGCTTCATGTCCATCAGAGACCCTTTAATTCTCTGATGTCATCCTTAGCATGTGCCATCCATCTTCACGTCAATACATTATCACAGAATGGCCCCTACTGCACTAGCCTTCATGTCCCTATTCCAGGTAAGAAAGGGTAAGATCAAAAGCCTCCCAACTAAATCATCTTTAAAAAATTTTCCAGAATATGAGAAATAGTGAAAGGGACCATAAGGGAAAGGAGGGAAACTGATTGAAAAAAAAAATTAGAGAAGACAAACCATGAGAGACCCCTAACTCTGGGAAAAAAACAAAAGGTTGCAGAAGTGGGTGGGGGGATGGAGTAACTGTGTGACGAGCATTAAGGAGGGCCCTTGATGGGATCAACACTGGGTGTTATACCATATGTTGGCAAGTTATTTAAATAAATATATTTTTAAAAACCTTCCAAAAACAAAACAAAACAAACAAAACAAAACAAAACAAAACAAAACAAAACCTTCCAGAAACCCTGTGCAATGATCTCCACATACTAATTTCTTATTTTATTTTATTTTATTTTAAATTCAATTAATTAACATATAGTGTATTATTAGTTCCTGAGGTAGAGTTTACAGATTCATCAGTTGCATATAACACCCAGTGCTCATTACATGAAGTGCCCTCTTTAATGCTCATCACTCAGTTACCACATTTGCATCACCCCCCCCCCCCAACCACTCTCCCCTCCAGGAACCCTAAGTTTGTTTCCTATAGTTAAGAGTCTCTTATGGTTTGTTTCCCTCTCTGATTTCATCTTATTTTATTTTTTCCTCCCTTTCCCTATGATCATCTGTTTTGTTTCTTAAATTCCACTTATGAATGGAAAAAAAAAGATGTGGTATATATATATAATAGAATATTACTCAGCCATCGCACAGCTTTTGGTCATCCCTCTCTGCAAGGGAGTTTTTCAACCATCCCTTTGTACAAACTAAGAGAAATACAGTTTTTTAAACTGCACATATTGCTGCCCTGATAGTACAAACAACTGTTATTAGGAAGACATAGAAGATGGAAAGAGGATAATCACCTAGCAAGCTTTGCCCTATAAGTATCACTATTTACAATAATATATTTGTGTGATCATTTAATGTCTGTTTTCGCCTTTGGAATATAGCTCATAGAAGGCAGGGATCATTTTCACTTTTTTATCAGTCCCTATCATAAGAGAGTTTTAATAAATATTTGTTAAATGAGGTTTATTACATAATTATAATTGTTCTCAATATAATCTCCCCTAATACATTCTTGTGATTTGGCTCATATAAAGCCACTCTTTGAATGGTTCCTAAAAATGGATACCATGGCCCACATGGGATTTAGCCAATGCAGATATAAATGCTTTTTCCTTTTAATAAAAGATTCTAGCAGGAAATTTATGTAAAGGCATTTCATAGCTCAATAGTTATGCATTCAAATTTTCCAGTGTCTATAAAGTACCTGATCCACCCTCAACTGCTTTGGCATTCCAAGTCTGTCTCAAATTAATATTCATATTGGGTTTCAAGAAAGACATTTGCTAAGTTTAGAACCTGCAATAACTCATGAGCTAAAAAAATTTTTAATTAAGCACCAAACTTTGTAGGCCCAGTTCATTTACCCTTGGCAGAATGAAGTTTTCAGCAGAACAGCTTATATAGCTGATTATAAAAGCTGTAAGGGTTCCCAGGACAGAAGATGAGTCCAAGAAAGAAAACATCTCAACAGTGATCTGATGGTCTAACTGTAAAAGACTCAGATGTGTAATAACAAATGTTCTTCCAAAATACAGTTTTGAAAAGCCAGATGGAAAAATGGTATGAGTCAAAGATATTCTGCAGTTTTAACAAATTTTAGGTCCAGTTGGGAAGAATTTAGGTGAGGCTAGGCATAAAATACTAGTAAAGGATATTTTCAAAAGTACAGAATCAATGTCCTGTGCCCAGCCTGCTTCTAGCGACTAGACCGCTCAGGCAGCCAAAATGTTGCTATTCTGACCCACAATGATTTTTTTTTGTTTTAATTTATGAAAATATTATACTAACTAAAGAGATCCTGAAGGTAACCACACAAATATTCTTGAAGAGAGAAGCTGACATATGGCATAGTTTCTACCAACATATAATTGGTGACCCCAATAGAGTTACTTTCATCTTCCTTATCTTATAATCCTTGTCACTGTGGGCAATGAAAAGCCACCACCAGGCAGAGTTTGAAACAGGACTTGTAGTGAAAATGAAGGAACAAAAAGAAACAAAACGAAACCTCCTCGAAAAAACTCACATTCAGCTAGTACTGATTGCATGCTTTCCAGACAATAGGGCACTGTGATAGATGCTGGGGCTGTAGTGGTGGCTAAAACAGACATGATTCCTGCCCTCAGGAATTTACATCTGCAGACGACCAGACCTTTAGGGAAGGAAAAGAAAGCCCAGAGTCACCTGATTTTTGACCCAAATTTTTCATTGTTTGGCATGGTATATTTAAAACAAGAAAATAATGAGGTGCCTTTGTGGGTCAGTCGGTTAAGCAACACTTGATTTCTTCTCAGGTCATGATCTCAGGGTTGTGAGATGGGACCCCATGTTGAGCTCTACACTGAGTGGAGAGATTGCTTAGGATTCTCTCTTACCCTCTCTCTCTGGCCCTCCCCCTGCTCTTGTGCTTGCACTCTCTCTATTTCTCCCTCCTTCTCAAATAAATAAAATGAAATCTTTTTTAAAAAATAAAACAAGAGGGCAGCCCGGGTGGCTCAGTGGTTTAGTGCTGCCTTCCGCCCAGGGTGTGATCCTGGAGACCCAGGGTGGAGTCCCGTGTCGGGCTACCTGCATGGAGCCTGCTTCTCCTTCTGCCTGTGTCTCTGACTCTCTCTCTCTCTCTGTGTGTGTGTCTCTCATGACTAAATAAATAAAATCTTTAAAAAAATAAAATAAAACAAGAAAATGATGAAAATGCGGTAGAACTTGTAAGAATTACCAATGGAAACTGCTTTCCTAATGCCTTTAAAGGTGGATTTGAAAGCTAAACATTCTGTTCATTAATAAGAGCCCAAGACTCTCTAGCATAAGTGCATGCATGAAGACCCAAATGCTTGTCCTTGTTAGTCTGTGTCAGAAGGATTCTGTTAATTTCAATTAATGATACCAGTTGGGGTATCATATTGGGGGTTCATATTGTTGCTCATATATCTTCTTTTTTCTTTTTTAGAGGGTAGGGGGAGAGGGGCAAGGAGAGATAGAATCTTAAGCAGATTCTATGTCCAATGTAGAGCCCAACACAGGGCTTGATCTCACCACCCTGAGATCCTGACCTGAGCCAAATCAAGAGTTGGACACTTAACCAACTGAGCCACCCAGTCACCCCAGGGCATACATCTTCTTGAGGATAAACTGAATAAGCAAATCAACAGTCTTATTGGCATTCTAGCAGCAGGCACCAGTAAACCTCACAGGGTTGCTGTGAACAGAGTTCTTCTTGTTCCATGTTAGGGTTTCTAACATTGTTTAACTTTATTTTCTGTTGACAGAAGCTTAAATATTTTGTGACTTTATTAAAGCCATAAAAATGAAAAAAAATTTGTGTGCTCCATGGGTGCTTTATTCAGTAATATTCAGACCTTGAGTTCTATAAAAAGGACTATATGAATTCTACTTAAATCACAGGATGCTATATTTTCAAAAGTAGTTGTCCAATCTTATCCCATAGGCCAAGATAAGCTATAGCATCTGTCATTTACACAATAATAGCAGAAAACAGAAACACTGTTGCTTTTTTTTTTTTTTTTTTTTTGCCATGAACCGATAGGCAGCAAGAAATATCTAATGTTGAACAACCCAGCACAACAATGTAGGTCACCTGGGCTCAGATTTGAAGCTGTACCAGTATTGGAAGTAATAAATTCTTTGCTTAGAAGAAGGATAAAATTTATCACTTTTTATCAGGATGGAAAGAGGCTCAACACAATATTCTTTAAAAAGTAAAAGTTGAGGCATCATTCCTTAATAAAACTAGAAGGATGCTGTTTAGCTTATTGAGCCAATTATCAAAATCCACCACATACAACAGAATTTCCAATTTGAATAGGAAGGAGTGAACCTCGTAGTTTACAAGGATATCCTTCTCATAAATGCAAAACTACTTGAAGTATTTGAAATACCACCTTTAGTAATAAGGTTGGCTGAAGGAAATGGAGGCCCTTTCTTTGATAAGATTTGTTTCACAGCTAACTCATATACTTTTTTTAAGAGTCTCTCCTACTAAATGTGGCCCTTCCCTTCAATAAGCATTTTGGGTTAGAGTTCCCACATCCTCTGGAAAAGCCCATCAGGCTAGCCATTTATAAAATCCAGGTCTGTGATATCTCTTGGTATTTACTCCTACTAACATTTCTTTTCTGAATCATTAGAATTGCAGTTTCTGAGGCTGTGGGTTAACTTTAGTGATATAATTTCAGAATCAGTCTAGAGCAAAGACTGTCCACTTCTTCAGAGACTTTCATACAGGGGAAAAATTTTTATATCAGTAAGGACACTGCCTTACCATAAAGCGAGGGAAAACCCCTAGAGAATTTTTAACTTGCAGTGGTATTATGTGAAAATATATTTCACAGTAATAAGCCCTGAAATGAGTTCAATAAACACTTAGGAAAACCTGCCTTTTATTCCCTTTGATCATTGTCTTTATTTTTGGTGATTATATCTAGAAAGAAAAGTTTATAAGCAACCTGGATAGAGCTTAAATAATAAACTCACTAAATATACAGTATAACTGAAAACAATGTTCAGAAAATTATTTTCTTCCTGACAAATTCTAACCATTAGAATGTCTGGCAGGTAAAATTAATGGCCATAATTTACATAATCCATGTAGCATTTAAATATCTCTTTAGGCAAAAATAAGTCATGGATGTGAAATCTAGGTTAAGAGATGATATTGTGTTTTAAATTGATTTATAGTTTAACAGAGCAAAGTGATCTTTATCAAGAACAACAAAATTTTCTTTCTTTTTTTTTTTTTTAAGAACAACAAAATTTTCAAAGCTTGTCTCTGATGAAGGGACTCATCCCATTGAAGAAGGAAAGACTAGGGTAGGAGCAAGGATAGTGGAGTGACCATGGCTTGTATTTAGGACAGATCAACAAACCTGTTACTGGACTTATTACACAATCTTTTAATTGAAAATTTTTATTGAGGTAATTACTGAGTTACCTAAAATTGTACAAAATAACACAGAGATTCCTACACAATTCTCAGTTTTCCCCAATGATAGCATTTGCAAAGCTATGGTTTAATATCACAACAAGGATAATGACACTGTATGACTATAGGTGACTCTGTAACATTATATAACTATAATATCACAACCAGGATAACAATACTGTAATAACTATAGCACTACAGCTAGTTCTACAACATTACATAACTATAACTAGTATAATATCACAACCAGGATAATGACATGATAGCATTACAGCTAGTTCTGTAACCCTGTATGACTGTAACTACAGTATAATATCACACCAGGATAATGATACACTGATTTTATTCAGATTTCCCCAGTTTTACTGGTGTGTGTGCACATGTGAAAGTGGATTAAGCTATATACAGTTATATAATCTGTATAAGTTTGTGTATTCACTACCGGAGTAAAGACATTGAATAGTTTCTATACCACCAAATCTCATGGTTGTCCTTTAATAATCACACTGCCTTATCCATAAATAAACCCTATCAACCACAAATTATTTATCCTTAATTTCTAAAATGGTATCATTTCAAAATGTTATATAAATGGCACCACGTATGTCTGTCACCTTCTGAGATTTTCTTCTTCCTCTCCGTATAATTCCCTGGGGGGTCATCAAGTTATTGCATGCTCCTTTCAATACCTGAGTAGTAGTCCATGGTTTGAGTGTACTATAGTTTTTCATCCGTTGAAAGGCATCTTTTTCAATTCCAGGTTCAGGCTATTACAAATAAAGCTGCTATCAATATTCTTGTGCAGTGTGTGTGTGTGTGTGTGTGTGTGTGTGTGTGTGTGTGTGATTACATAATTTTTATTTATTTGGGATAAGTGCCCAATAATGTAATTTCTAGACCATATGGTCTTTGCATACTTAGTTTTATAAGAGAACTGGATTTTTAAATTTATAATAAGAACACTATTTTTCTTTTTTAATTTTTTTATTATAGGAAAAACACTTAACATGAGTTCTACACTCAGACTTTTAAGTTTACAGTGCAATATTGTTGACTTTAGACACTATGGTTTTTAAAAATATTTTATTTATTCATTCATGAAAGAGACAGAGAGAGAGGCAGAGGGAGAAGCAGGTTCCATTCAGGGAGCCTAGTGTGGGACTCGATCCTGGGACTCCGGGATCACGCCTTGAGCCAAAGTCAGATGCTCAACTGCTGAGCCACCCAGGTGTCCCTAGACACTGTTTTACAACAGATATCTAGAACTTATTTTGTACAACTCTCATTTGCCCCTCTCCTCAGACCCTGGCAAGCACCCTTCTACTCTCTGTGAGTTAGACTCTTTTAATATCCCAGAAAGGTGAAATTGTGACATATTTATCTTCTGTGTCTGGCTTATTTCACTCAGATTAGTATCCTCCAGTTTCCTCTATATTGTCACATAAAGTGTCATTTCCCTCTTTGTTTAATGCTGAATAATATTCCATTGTATGTATAAATCACATTTCTTTATCCATTCATCCATCAGTGGGTGTTTAGGTCGTTTCCATATTTTGACTATTGTGAAAAATGCTGCATAGACTATGCAAGTGCAGATATTTCTTTGAGATCCTGATTTCAATTATTTTGGGTGTATACTCAGAAGTACGATTGCTTGATCATATGATCATTCTATCTTTAATTTTTTGTTTGCTATAGTGACCAAACCACTATACACCCCTGCAGTGTACAAAGGTTTCTCTTTCTCCATATCATTGCAAACACTTGTAATCTTTAATAAATTTTATGATAGCCATCCTGACAGGTGTGAAGTGCTGTTAGCTTTGATTTGCATTTGCCTGATGGTTAGTGATGTTGAGCATCTCTTTCTGTATTTGTTGTCTATTTATATGTTTCCTTTGGAGAAATGTCTGTTTAAGTCCTTGTCCGTTTTTACTTGGGCTTTTTGCATTTTTTGGTGCTTGATTTGTAAGAGTTCCTTGTGTATTCTGGATATTAATTCCTTATCAGTATAACATCAGGATTTTTTTAAAATTTATTTATGATAGTCACAGAGAGAGAGAGAGAGAGAGGCAGAGACATAGGCAGAGGGAGAAGCAGGCTCCATGCACCGGGAGCCCGATGTGGGATTCGATCCCGGGTCTCCAGGATCGCGCCCTGGGCCAAAGGCAGGCGCCGAACCACTGCACCACCCAAGGATCCCTACCATCAGGATTTTTTTTTTTTTTAATTTTTATTTATTTATGATAGTCACACACAGAGAGAGAGAGAGGCAGAGACACAGGCAGAGGGAGAAGCAGGCTCCATGCACCGGGAGCCCGACGTGGGATTCGATCCCGGGTCTCCAGGATCGCGCCCTGGGCCAAAGGCAGGCGCCAAACCGCTGCGCCACCCAGGGATCCCTACCATCAGGATTTTAATGCAGATAGCATTGAATCTGAAATCACTTTGGGTAGTGTTGATATTTTAACAGTATTAATTCTTCCAGCCTACAAACATGGAATAGTTTTCCATTTATTTGCATCTCCTTTAATTTCTTTTGTTGATCTGTTGTCTTTCAGTATACAAGTTTTCTACCTCTTTAAATTTATTCGCAAGTATCTTATTCTTTTTGATGCTATTATGAGATTGTTTTCTTAATTTTTTGGGTAGTTTGTTATTAGCATATGGAAATGCAACTGCATTTTGTGAATTCATTTTTTGCCCACAATTTTCATGAATTCGTTGATTAGTTCTAACAGTTTTTTTTTGGTGAAATCTTTAGAATTAGTTCATATACCCAAAAACAGAGATAATTTTACTTCTAGTTGAAATCAACTGAGTATTTTTGACAGTCTGTATTGTATTAGATAGGTGAAGATAGGCAGATGTAGAAATGTCATTTGAATATAAATTAGAGACAAAGATAGTTACCTGGACCTAGGGAAGAGCTGAAGTGATTAGTGCTCAGATAGTAAGATATCCAAAATTGTATTATGCTTGTCTTCATTGAAGACCTAAAATTTAGGTTTCCATCCAATCTAAAATTTAAAAAAAAAAAAAGCCTGGAAACTGAATACACCTAAAGGTTTGAGCTTTTGTGTAATTTTAGATGGATGATAATCCGCTGCATTGTGACAGCAAATTATAGAATAAAATCAAGATCTCTTGATCCAAATTCTTAGTATTCTATTACTAACTATATAACTACCCATGTGGCCATGTTATGCACTTATTAATTCAGCCTGTAATATAAAATTGGCTGAAAGCTGCTAAAACTATTTGATACCTCTTAATATAAAATGTAACAAGAAGAGAGAAATTTATATCCATTTGCAGATACATGCTTAATATCTTCATCCATTTGCAGATACATGCTTAATATCTTCATAAGTCCAAGGTTCACATTAAAAATGGGAGCATTCAAACCTCTTTCTACTGTCTATGAGTTTTACTTTTAAAAAATATTTTTTAATGTATTACTGTAACTCATTTTCCATTGGCATAGGGATGATCCAATAGTGGATTAAGGAGAATGGATTCAGGTCATCCATTTGATGTTTACTTGTCCATTTATGACATGATCATCCATTTAGATTAACATAAGAAAGACTTAAACATGTTTCCAACTTAACTTGTGAGGGAGTTCTGTCCGAAGGGAGTTAAAGTCCTTGAAAATTCTGCTCCTCCCTGCACTCATTAACCAGTTCAGAAATTCTAAAATTTAATCTCAGTTAAATTTAGTGAATCAAAGCTGTCCTTCACCATACCCTTCTCTGCTACACTTCACTCCTAATGCACTGCTGCCTACTGGACCAACTATTCTTAGGCAGCCCAGATTGTCAGTTCCATTCTTCTGTATCCCTTTTTAAGCTCCTTCACCAAAAAATCACTACTGTCCCATGCTCACTTCCTGCTTAAATCCTTTGAAAATTTGGCTCCTATGAGCACTGGGGAGAATGTGTTTGTGTGGATATGGTGATCTGCAGATAACAGTGGTCTTAAAGCTAAACAGGTCTGGATTCTGATCATGTCCTATCCCACCTTACTACCTGGGCAATTTGATCAAATTATTCATGTATTCTGTGATTCCATTTTTAAAGGCTAATCAAAATGGGAGTTGGCCCGTTTGGGGGTGGTGGGGTAGAAGGCTGCAGCCAGGAAGCTTGAAGAGCTGTGGGGGAAGGGTGAGATGTACTGAGGCTTGAGGCCAATTTCATTCTGGGCTTGCCTGTTTGTGAGTTCAGTTTGGCTCTGAGCTGGATCTCTGGAGGGAGATGGGCTTGCTGTTTGGGGAGATATGAAGCGCTGCCTTAGATTAAATGATGCTTGCAGTGTGACTCTTTTCTACTCCTATGCTGTGCTGAAGTGATGAAACTGAATTGTTACAAATAAATGATTTTTTTGTTGTTAAAAAAATGGATTCTGATCATGCCCCATCCCACCTTACTAGCTGAGTAATTTGATCAAATTATTCATGTATTCTGTGACTCCATTTTTTAAAACTAATCAAAATGGGAATAATAATCTCTTCCAGAAAAGTGGTTTTAGGAGGATATGAAATAATAAATGTGAAGCCATAAGGTAAGAATTAGGTGTTCAGTACATTCCAGTTCTCTACCATGCTCTTACTCTTAGTATAAACTTACAGCCACTAATTGTAGATATTTGGTTGGTTAAAAGCAATTGCTCAGAAGACCACATTTTTCAGGGCACTTGACTGTATGCTTTAAAACTGTCTTTATGTAAATCATACTTCACTAAAGCTGATTTCAAAAAGGGGGATACTTGGAAAGAAGGTACTCAGAAAGGCTCTAGATTTCTGCTACCTTTTTTCTCACTAATGGATGTACATCTTCTTTTTTACAAGCACCCATGTTTTTTTCAGACAGGGATTGAAGAGTGACTTATTTACAATTTTCAAAGAGTATGAAAGGCTTCTCTGCAACTTCTTACACTCAGAATATCTTAGAACTCTCTCTCTCTAATGACCCTTTTTTTCAAAGTCTAAAGAAAAATGTTAGTGTGCCTTCAAGAATATCTTAGTTTGATTATTGGCCCCGGGCTATTCCCTCCTCACTACTCTGCAGTCAGTAAAAAGATTCACTAGAATGAATAAATTACTTAGTTCAATAAGTTTTGCTAATTGGTCACCATTTTGGAAAACATAATATATCGACGAGTCTGAAATAAATGACTACATATTTCAAATGATCTTTGTGTTAGATAGACTCATGATCTCCATTTCCCATCATTCACATGGAACACTTTAATGGTACCAACAAAATATATATGCATTCTATAAAACACACAATATTGATTTATTCTGATAATGTTTTAATTTGCCTATACTTTCCTATAAATAATGGAAAATAGCTGTCATTTTTTGCTGTTATACTCAATCTGGCTGTTGGATCTCTCATTTTTTTAGATGTGTGTATGTATGTGTGTATGTGTGCATGCTTGTCTGTATTTACCTTTCCTTTGAGATAAAATCTCTTTATAACACTGTTAACAAATGTTAACTAACATACATCTGGGCTTCTTTATGTCTTCTTACATTTAAAAATATGCAGAATTTTATTGGCTCAAGTACTTATTTTCCAGTTGGAGTCGTAAACTAGAGGAATTATTTTACAACAATTTTATCATTTTCTTTATTTTTCTTGCCTAAAGGTACTTTATGATTTATTTCATTCCTCTTCTGGTTACAAGATTTATTGATACAATAGATAAAACATATTCCAATGCATTTTTTCTATGTTTCTTCTTTTTTAGAGTAGCTTTTATTTAATGTTTTTATATTACTAATCTAGGCCAAGCTCATTTTTATTTCAGGTCTCTAAGCCTTGGATAATCAGCGTCTTTAACAGTCCCCTGACAAAACAAGGTCTAGATTTCTTATACTGTATTTTGGAAAATATGGGTCTTATTCTGTATTTTGTGTCCTATATTTTGGATCATTCATCAACTAGATGTTGAAATGAGGTTGATGAGAGAATAGATGATTTTTGGTGGCAAAAAAAAAAAAGGTATTAAGATCCCAACAAAGATTTGTTTTAATTCCTTGTGGTGAACACTTGCTGTGGCAGACAGAGTTAGGAATTCTGAACTGTACTTCTCTCCCACTTCTGCTTGCCCTAATTCCATCCATTCGTTAGGATAAAGCTCAGATATAATCTTCATTAAACTTGCTCACTGTGGCCATAACTACTTTTTTCCATCTGCTGAATTCCCATAATCTTGGTTTATTCATCCCTTATAGTACCCATCCTGATCTAAATTATAATATGCTAATTTGTAAACATGTGGAATCTCCCACACTTGATTATAAAATTCTTTAGTAACATAACCATCTCTAATCTACCATCTGATCTCTCAAAGCATCCAATATACTGCCTTATAAATAGATAAATGGATGACCAAAACATTTTATGTAGAGTTTTTCTAATAAGGCTATATTTATTAACATTTTTTAAGAATAAAAAACATGACATTTCAAACTACCCTTGTAGCAATTATTTAAATGCTTGTTGTTAATTGTGCAGGCAAGTATAACCCACAAAAACCCCAGAGCTCTCATGGCCCATTGTTGGTATGTCCCATTAAAAGAAAGATTCGTCTGATTCTTAAAGCTGTAAAGAACACTGTAGAATTTTACTGTACCTTAAAGAATGTTACAAGAGTTTTACACAGTAACTCATGTAATAAGCATTCCCAAAAATACTCGAGGTATCTCTCTTTCCCCACAATTTCTCATCCCGGACTTCAACTAAGAATCTTTCATTTCCTCCATAGAGTTCTTTACAGTCAGGACAGGCAAACTATATAGTTCCAGATAGCTATGTGTATGCCATTATCTATGTGAAAAACTACTTCTGGAATTGTGTCATGTCCCACCTGCCCAACCATATGCAGCATCCCTGCAATTATACTATTCTCCATTCATTTATACCTTCTTTACATCATATTACTTCCACACAGAATCATTACACATGACTGTCACCATCTGCAACCCCCTGGGAAGTGCAGTTCCTAGGGTAATTAGCCTTTCTCATGAGAATTTATGTCTCTTGCAATTCTGATGAATAAGAGTCTCTACTTAACTTAAAAAAAATCAGTTATAAGCAATATACATCTAGAAAACATCCCACATTTACTTTCTGAACTTTTAGCTGGAACAACTGTCCATTCATTCATATATTCAATACCTGAGATCTACTATACATAGAGAACAGTTGGAAATAAAATAATGACACTGTCTCTGCTCTTAACGAATTTAAAGCTCAAGTATGGAAGTCAAACAAATAAATAGACAACTATATGTGATAAGTGCTATTAGGAGAGTAGGCAGGGGTTCCTATGGAGATAAAGACAAATGATAAATGAACTCATCAGGGCATGAAGGTCAGAGAAAACATTCTAAAGACTTTTCATTCATCTGTTTAACAAGTATTTTTTAAGCCACCTGTGGTACTGGGTTCTGGTGATACAGAGGTAAACGAATCAGACTTGGTTCTTTTGCCATTTGGTGAAAAGTTAGCTAAAGGAAGTTCTGAAGGGATTAATAAGGGTTCAACACTAAGGAGTCTGGACTTCATTCTGAAGGAGAAGTATAACCATTAATGACATTGAAGCTTGTGAGTAGCATAATCAGATTGGTATGTTAGAAAGGCCATTTGGGAAAGAACTGGTAAAATAGGGAGAGGCTGAAATCAGACAATCAGGAGGTTATGGTAATACTTCAGCAATATAATGAGCACAGCATTAGTGAAGACGTAGCATTAAGGAGTGACATCCGCAAGATGGAGAAATAAGAGTTTTATACCATCATCTTCCCACAAAATATTGATTTTGAGAATCACCCACAGATTTGAGTACCTTGTGGAAGTCTCAGAGTCTAGAGGAGAAGTTACAGCACACCATTGGGGGAAAAAATCTGATACTAGATGCCACTCAAGAGGTTAAGAACATTTTCACTTCACTCACATCACCCCACCACCAAGAAGGCACAGCTCAGTGTCAAGAGAGACTCCCTTGGCCCCCAGTTTCTCCTATGACGGAAAGTGAGAGTGCAATAAGCTTCCCCAGTTATGTGGGACACTGCCAAAGAGGCCCCCTTATTTCTTACCCCCCCTGCAAAGTACTGAGGCTATCTACATGACTGAGGGTCTGGTAGAGGCTTTAAGCAGGACAATCAGCTTGGAAATCATCTAAGGGATATGGATCCTACTAAACCCATTGCAGACTCTTCAGGAAGGCTACCCATAAGCTGCTGGGGGTACCTCACCTGTGGGCCCTCCCAGCAGGCCTATGGGCACCCAGAGTGGTCCTTGCTCCCTACCTATACACTTCCAACATCATCAGTTTCCTGCATGCACCCCTGTGGGGAGCCAGTATAAGCCTTTGCAGATGGCTAGTGAGCATGAGAAGGAAGCTGACTTGATACTGTGGG
This sequence comes from Vulpes vulpes, assembly GCF_048418805.1. Classification (NCBI taxonomy): domain Eukaryota; kingdom Metazoa; phylum Chordata; class Mammalia; order Carnivora; family Canidae; genus Vulpes; species Vulpes vulpes. Next base: position 97,720,158 of record NC_132785.1, read on the forward strand.
ATTAGGGAAAAAGTATACAAATAAGCATTTTGGGGCACTGCCCTAGGACAAACAGTTGGAGGCTCTTACCCTTCAGCCTGGTTTTGTGGGGTTGGGAGAAGGCATACTTTCATAAGAATTCCCCTTGAAGAGGAAATAAGAGGTATATGGTACAAGTACACTCATAGAAAAGATCTGAGAAAACTTAGATCAATCCCTAGTAGAGACAACTGTTAATGACATCTCTCCCCTGCCCCCCCCCCCCCCCAGTCAGTTAGTAAAGGCTAGAGAAGGTGATTGCTTTTTGAAATGCAAAGATAGTGATTAGAAGACTTCGAAGAACAGGAAAAACCAAGCAAACAGAACACCACCAAAGGAACTCAATAATTTCCCAGGAATTGAGAGCCCAAAGAATTGGAGATCTACAATTTGCCCAATAAAGAATTCAAAATAGTTGTTTTAAGGAAGTTCAGTGAGCTACAAAAAAGCAGACAATTCAACAAACTCGGGAAAATGATATGTAAATAAAACAGCTTTAACAAAAAGAGAGAAATCATCATAAAAAAGAACCAAACAGAAATATTAGAACTGAAGAATAAAACAAATGAAATTGAAAATTCAGTAGAGGGCATCAGTAACAAAGTTGATCAGAAGAAAGAGGCAGCAAACTCACAAACAGATCATTTGAAATTATCCAGCACCCCCAAGTTCACTGCAGCATTATTCCCAATAGCCAAGCTATGGAAACAGCCTGGGTGTCCATCAACAAATGAGTAGGTAAAGAAAATATGTATGTTTACACACAGAGAGAAAAATATTCAGCCTTAAAAAGGGAAATCCTGCCATTTATGAGAGCATAGTGGACCTAGAGGACATTATGCTAAGTGAAATAAGCTAGTCACAGAAAGATAGATAAATTCTGTATGATTTCACTTATATGTGGCATCTGGCAAAAAAAAAAAAAAGTGAATTCAGTAACAGAAAATAGAATGATAGTTGCCAGGGGCTTGGGGTATTAGAAATGGGGAGATGTCTGGTCAAAAGGCATAAACTTGGAGGATTAGATGAATTCTGGGGATCCAATTATAGCACGGTGACTGAGTTACTCATATACAGTATTGTATACTTGTCATTTGTAAATAGAGCAGATATTAAGCATTCTTAGCACACACACATACAGAAAGGTAAGTATGTAAAGAGATAGATCAGTGAATTAAATTCCTTGTGGGAACCATTTCACAGTATATACATTTATCAAGTCAAATCATGAAGGTGTATACCTTAAATATATACCATTTTATTTGTCAGTTATACATCAGTAAAGATGGAAGAAAAAAAGATGTAGAATTGATAAGACTACGTGATTGGGTATGAGAAGTGAAAAAGAAGAGTCAAGATTACTCTCAGTTTTCTGGCAATATCATTTACTGAAATGGTGAACACATGATAAAAGCAGTTTTACATACTAAGCAAGAGAGTTTAGTTTGAAATACTAATGAAGAACCTCTAATGGATAAGTCAATTAGCTTTTACTACATGGGCTGGAGAGAAATATTTTGGATTCAGCAATATATCAGGATGGTATGATACATACTGACAGCTGTTCATTAAAAATTCATTTTCATTTTTCCTAGTCAGCTTATACTATATTTCTCAGTTTCTTTTCAAGTAAATGTGGCAACGTAACTAAATCTGACCAATTGGATATAAGTGAATGTAATGTGTGTTGTTCCTGAACCAAGGATTTTAAGAAGCTGATACGCCTTCTCCATCATGTTCTTTATCCCCTTTAGCTGAATGGAAGCAAACAAAGCCAAGGCTCCAGAGGATATTGGACTCATGATTGAAGCATTTGAACTCTTGAATCTCCATATGAGAAAAAGTCTTCCCACCCACTAGGAATACTCATTTTGGACCACTATATGAGAAATAAACTCTATTATGTTTGAGTCCTATGTTTTGTGGTCAATGTGTTACAGTATTTTAGCTCACCTTAATGAATACAATAGAAGTTGGTGAGATGACTCAAGAACGCACAGAGCAGTGAAAGAAGTTGCCAAGGAAACCCTCAAAAATAAGGTTTACAGTTAAGGGATGGCAGGAGGAAGATGAACCTGCGAGGGAGACAGATGGAGCAAGCAGACAGAAGGAAAACTAGAAGACTATAAGCTTAGAGAGTCCAAGGCAAAGAGTGTCAGCCGTGCTCTGTAAGTCCATGTGCAGGAGCAGAGGAAGGCTGCATTGGTCCATAGCCAAGGAGAATTACTGGAAAAAGAGGGCATTAAGCGTGAGGTGATGGACCATAAAGAATAAGATGAATAAAGAAAATAAGGTAACAGAAAAAAAAATAAACAGGGATCAGCAGAAGAATCGGAATTGGTTAAATAAATGGTGTGGTATAAGCAATAGAGTGAGAGAAATCAACTGATACTGTGGTTCAGTAGTGTTTTTAGATTAGGCTTATAGAAGCATAGCAGTTCCAAGTAACAATGATGGCTATGATATAGTTATGGGAGAAGAGAGAGAGAAAAGTAAATAGCTGACATGAAAACCAGTAGAAATGAGGAAGCCATGGCTTTGGATAAGAATTTACCTCAGAAACTGAGTTCACCCATGTTAATTTTTTATTTGGGCAAAGTATAAAGAAGACTGCAGTCCTTAACCCAATCAGTTTATCACAGAGGGTAAGACACTGTATCTCAGAAGCCGAATTTCAATAAATTCAAATCTTGGTTTGCAACGTACTAATTGCATCCTTTTGGATAAGTTAATTACTCGTATCTTAGTTTTTCCTTTGCAAAATGGGCTTAATAATAATAGCGCTTTTCTCAAAGATTTAAAGTTCCTAGAACAACATTTGACATAGATTAAACTCTAAAAATGTTAGCTATTATTTAAATTTATATTAACAATGATATTACTAAAAAGTATTTAGATTTTCTAAGTTTCTGTTGTTTAACCACAAGTAAACAAGGGAAATCATAGACACACATCTCTGTTCCCACCATAAGAAGTGTAGTGAGGGCTATAGAATATATTACAAATTATGAGGCTTTGTGCATCACAACAAGAAGTTGGGCTCAATTTTAGCTTCCTGGGAGACCTCTAATTTAGATATGCAGATGCCATTTATACCAAGCTAAGTACTGGTTTACCCTTCTGGTCCAGAAGAGTGCCAACTAACAATTTTCTCAAACCCTCCTTTGATTCAGTTTTTAGCATCAGTAATAGAATTAACTATTCTATTTGTCTTCAGGTTATCACTAATTGAGAAACTATATTGTGAATCAGTAACAGGAGTGGCTATGAGATGAGTCCTTCAGTTTTTCATCAGGCAGGATGACTCCACTGGCTAGAACAGTTGGCACATTTTGATCTTTATAACTGTATTAACTAGCTCCAGTGGCTGTGGCCCAACACAACCTAACAGGAAAGGGCTAGCTATGAGTAAAAAATACTTTTAGTAATTTCAAGTGAATTAAAACCAAATAGGTGGACACACCACCCTTTCCACAAGCTGATTCAAAGGCTATATTCATTTGATTTAAATGTAATCAGCTCATCTAATTTTCCTGACTTCCGACCACAGCGGAATTCCAACGTCTGAGTGCTTAGTAATCTTTGCCAGTTATCTTTCTATTTATAAAAAAGAAGGGGATTATACCTGACGAAATATAATTACTACTTATTCTTGAAAAATATGATTTCTCATATTAAATACATTAAAAAGATTAATAAAATCTTAACGCTTTGTTTATTCTCAGAGTGGTCAACAGTAGGGGCAACTAAAAGACCTACTCAAGTGATCACAGAAAATTTATTTTAGTGAAATACTGTGAAGCTAACCATTGAGACTCTGTGGAAAGTTTATTACTAATACCCATAAATTTTGAAGCTCATTTCTAAATTTATTTTTATGACTCAGAGAGTGGAGTGTAGGGGCAACTGTTGAGAATTTTAACAATCTGTGCATGTGTATGTGCATGTATGTATGTAGTCATTGGTTGAATTATAAACCATCCCAACCCTTAATGCAAAATGCTTTTTAAATACTTCAGACTCTTTCTGGAGTGTTAAAAAGTCAACTTGATTGTGCATGTCTGCTGGGGAAAGGGGTATAAGATAGGAATGGGTGAATAAGGGCTGAGGATATTTTCTCTGGAAAATGAAAATAAAATCTTTAATTTTGTCTAGGTTCTTAGATACAGTCATCAGGGATATATTTCCAGTACTGCATACATGTTCTCTTAATTATTTTATTGTTTGAAGTCCAGTGTGTTTTCAAATGAAACTGAAGATTTTGCATTTCTTTTTTTTTTTTAAGATTTTTAAAATTATTTATTCACAAGAGACACACACAGAGAGAGGCAGAGACACAGGCAGAGGGAGAAGCAGGCTCCATGCAGGGAGCCCGACTGGGACTCAATCTCAGGACTCCAGGATCACGCGAGTCAAAGGCAGACGCTCAACTGCTGAGCCATCCATGCGTCCCTGATTTGGCATTTCTTATATACCTAATAATATTTCTACCTGCCTCTCACATATAATAAGTTCATGACATGTAGAGATTTAATTTCCAGTATCAAACATTTTATTTTTATGCACTGATAAGATCAAAATGCAGGACAATCATCATTCCCACAATTATTGCTGAAAAAACAAGATGGTGAAGATCCCAACATTGAATTTAGAGGCAGACTTTGCCCTCATGGAAGACCCTAAAATGCTTCACCATGGGTGGAAAAAGGCAAAAATGTGGCATATGAAAGGTCTTTTGCAAATATAACATATACAAACACCAGCTGTTTGAAAGTTAATTATTTTAAAGCACATTTGTGAAGATGCTGCATCATGATTTATTTTTTTATGAACTCATGTATTTCAATTTATGCTTTCATTACTTTGTTCACTATTTCCCACTGTATTGAAATATGCTCCCATGCATATTTTTCTTTTTCTTCAGTTCTTCCCCAATAGAATCCCTTAGATGGAATTAGAGGACCCTCCGTTTTTTTTTTTGTTTGTTTGTTTGTTTTGTTTTTTTTTTTTTATCATAGCCCCATTGGGATCACTGGTTCTTTTTTATAAGATTTTATTTATTTATTCATGAAAGACACAGAGAAGCAGAGACATAAGCAGAGGGAGAAGCAGGCTTCCCATGGGGAATTTGATGCAGGACTTGATCTCAGGACCCCAGGATTACAACCTGAGCCAAAGGCAATGCTGAATCACTGAGCCACCTAAGTGTCGCAGGATCACAGGTTCTATATGCCTCATTACTCCCTGTGGTAGTCAAATCAGTGATGGCTTTTTACTGTGACCTTGGGGTGACCATTTGGCAGGAATATGTTCAGAGTTTGTTCTTGATATATTGTTATTTATCAACTTTGCTATAGTTCCCCTAACCTTCTTTCATTTTTCTTCAGTTCTTGCAGCTGCTTTTCTAGGCTCTGGACAGAACTTGTGAGGTATTTTCATGGACTCAGGGGAATTCTATTTACGCTTGTTTTGGCTAACCCTCTGTCTGTAGCTTCCATCTGGACCTCAAAATGTCTGTTCACCTTTTCCTTTGAGTCCCTTGGATGTGACCTCTGATCTACTTGTCTCGGGAATACAGTCCGCTGCTGTCTAGGTGAACTTCTATCTTGATTCATTCTCACCAAAGTCCTTCTCCAGTGACAGGCATTAAAGAGCTCCTTTAGAAAATGTAGGCTATGTGTAGATAATTAGATAAACTAATATTTATCTTTTGCAAAAATGGAACACCCCAATTTTTATGTAATAGCCTATCGCCCTTACTAAATTTAAATGTGTGACATTAATCCAAAGCAGGATGATTTGCAGCTTGAGTATTTATGTTACCAACAGAAATCTGGCTATATAAATAGTTGCTATTTTTTTTATAAGAGCACCAACAGCAAAAAAAAAAAAAAAAAAAAAAAAAGAGCACCAACAGCAATGATTGCATCTGTAAGAATTGTTTCATATTTTGTGGCTATACTGTCCTTAAGATGAAATGGTGCTTGGCAGGAAGAAGTGATGCATTTAAAAAAGCTTGGGCATAGTGTAGCAGTTAACAGTATGGAGTATGGATTCAAACTGCCTAGGTCCAAGTCCTTATTTAGGCACTTATTACTTTAATAACTTTGGAAATTTGCTTCATCTCTCTATTCTTATTTCCTCATCTAAGCCTCATAGGGTCTTTGTAAATACTGAATGAGATAAAAGATGCAAATTGCTTAAATTCATGACAGGTACAAAGTAAGTGCTCAGGTAATATTAAAAAGAACTCACATTTTCTGAGCACTTAATTCTAAACCAAATACTATTTTATATTTGTGTTTTAATTCAGTTAATTCTCACATAATTATCCTATAAAATTTGCACTGTTGTTCTTATTTAGAAATGATGAACCTTAGGCACAGAGAGGCCATTTAATTTGGCTACATGTTATAACTGAAAATTTCATCTCTGCAGATGTTCCCTGAAGCATAGATTTAACTGCTTCACAATACTGACTGTTGGTTAATGTTAACTATTGTTATCATTCCAACTTGTAAATCTCCATTTGCAGAAAAAAATCTAAATTCCTGGTCTTCTCTCTAAGTACATTACATTGGTGGTGGTGGTGGTGGGGGGGGGTCTACATTTTAGAATAGCATCTTCATTATTGAATGTCATTTTTCTCTTGCCTCTCTAACTCTTTGACTTCCCTCTCTTTGGTATATACACATATCATGGATACTATCAAAGGTAAGTCTTGTTTGAGGAGGGAAGTGTCAGTGCTACTTACCCAATTAAACTGTAAGCCCCTTGATAGTAGGGAACATAGGTTCCACCAGTGCCGTGCTAAGAACACGTTATAGGCTGTATAATACTTTCAGATAGATGCTTATATAACTAATGACTTCAGTTTATTTTAAATATAGTGTAAGAGGTTTGAAGACTCTTATGAATACAGAAAGGCTATCTCAATGCATTATTTAATATACCTTCTGATGAGGTTTATAGAGATTCTTTCTTTTCCTAATTACTGCTCTGGTTAAGCAATAAGGAACAAATTGATCTTTATGTAATGGCATGAATATGAATTCAGTCATGCCTAGAATACTGTTCTAACCCTGGCTTTTATTCTGCCCTTTGTCTGCCAAAGAAACCAAGAAAGTAGATACTCCAGGAAATCTGATAATTTAATTTTTTCCAATCTCCCAGCATGTCTTGCTAGGACAATGAGGCCATACAAACTCAGGCTGTACACTCTGATGCATGCTTACTAGACTGTCTTTAATTCCCAGAAAAGTCAGTTATTCATGAAGAACAATTCAGCTGAAACCTGAGCACTTTCATTAATAACAGCACTTCAGGGTGGCAAGTCGGAGAGGTCTATAGTGTCTTAGCACCAGAATTACGTGCCAGGGAAACTTGCTTTTGCTTATTTTTATTAGGGATGGAGGACCATCATATTTATTGAACAATCTGAATTTAATAATCTCTAAGTCACTTTAGATAAATTCCATGGATGATATCATTTTGACAATATGGAGAGGATTGAGACTTCAGGTTTTTCTTAGTAAGGAATTCTGTTTTTAGCATTTTATCAAACAAGGGATAGAGAAACAGTGGATATTCTCTGGCATATATAGGAGACATTTCTCCTAGAAGGAATATACATAGATGGCTACAGGCAGTTTTAATTCAAGAAGACGAATGAAGAAATTGGAGGTGCCCCCTTTCTCTAAGCACTCTATCTCCTAAATATCACTAGTCTTATTTTGTATATGGTAAATGTTCAGCAATATTAAAGGTCAAAGTATATTTAAGTATAAAATTGTTCACATTAAACCAAATATGGGGTACCTCTGTCTACTGGAAGGCAAATTACAGAACATATTAAGTAGCCAGTAATGCTAGAGATTTTAAAATTAGTAGGTACTGTACTATTTAGTGATAAATATATTACCAGATTTTGTAAAGTTTCAATTCAAGCCACTATCCCGAGAGAAGACATAGGGAAACAATTCCTTATAAAATGTGATCTGGACCATTTTTAAAATCAGAGAAGGCACCCCAGTTTGCTTTTGTGCGTCGTGGCCATATGAATTTTACATTCAGAATGATAGTACCATCTCAAGAATCTATTAGGTCAGGAGCAGAGGTCACAGTAAGTACTATTTAGTAAGCTTCTGAAGAGATAAACATAAGTAATAATAAATATAAAGTTTCAGTGGACTTATGTGTTCTCATTCATTTGGGGAATATAAATAATAGTGAAAGGGAATATAAGGGAAGGGAGAAGAAATGTGTGGGAAATATCAGAAAGGGAGACAGAACATAAAGACTCCTAACTCTGGGAAACGAACTAGGGGCGGTGGAAGGGGAGGAGGGTGGGGGGTGGGGGTGAATGGGTGACGGGCACTGAGGGGGGCACTTGACGGGATGAGCACTGGGTGTTATTCTGTATGTTGGTAAATTGAACACCAATAAAAAATAAATTTATTAAAAAAACAAAACAAAACAAAAACAAAACAAAAAAAACAAAAACAAAAAAATTCAGTGGACACTAGGAATTTGATATTGCAATAGTATCGAATGTAAGAAATACATTGTTAACTTTTCTAAAATTGTGGCAGAGAATAATAAATTGATTCATACTTCTTCTATTTTATAACTATCAAATTTAACAACATTTTTTAATAGAAAAGAGATCATTAGGAGGCTGGATTGTATCCTTTATTACAACTTGGTTGCCCCCACCTACAAAGAAATATGCCTGCTCATGCTCCATAGCATAATCAGAGATGTATGTTGACTGAGGGAAACAGGGCTGGAAAGAGACCAACCAGACATCAGAGCACACTTTTAAAGTGACTTAATGTCGTACTAAAGCTTTGTAGTCAGAGGCAAGTATTATTGGTTCCAGTAGACAGGTGGACCAACAGATAACTTAAGCATTGTAGTACACATTTTCGCCAATGTAAGAGAAAAGGAGCTTAGGATGATTAAAAATGTCTTTGGAGACTTTTTTCCCTCTGGAACAATTTGGAAGTTTATAAGATGGATGGAGAAATAATGGATACACATTGAGAAATAAAAGAAAGAATAGTCTAGTGTCAATAACTCCCCAAGTTCCCAAATCATTGCCTTTTCTTCTCAGTACTCTAGGTACTATATAGATGCAGCATTTGAACAGTAACCCCAAAAAAGTCTTTTAAAAATTATTTATTTATTTTAGAGAGGGAAGGAGAGAGCACAAGCAGGGGGAGGGGCAAACAGAGACAGAAAGAATCTGGAGCAGACTCCCCACTCAGTAGGGAGCCCAGGTCAGAGCTCAATCTCATGATCCTGAGATCACAACCTGAGCCCAAGTCAGGAGTCAGATGCTTAAGCAGCTGAACCACCCAGGCACCATCTAACAAAGTCTTAATGCATGAGACTACAAAATATATTTTAGTACATATTTTCTCTTTTTCCTTTTTATTTTTTAAAAATTTTATTTATCTGAGAAAGAGAAGAGAGCATGAGCAGGGAGAGGGGCAGAGGGAGAAGTAGACCTCTGTTAGCAAATGTGGACCAGGACCCTAAGATCATGACCTGAGCCAAAGGCAGATGTTTAATTGACTGAGCCACCAAGGCACCTCCATAATATTTTCAACATTGAATAATATTCTACTTTATATTGTTCAAAAGTTAAGCTTCATTTCCTAACTAGATCATAAACTCTTTTTGAACACCTAGACCATGTGTTATTTGCATGTGTTTGTGTGCTCCAGGCCACCCAAAAACATATGTTTTCTCTAACAGGTTCTTAAACAATGCCCACTGAATTAACTTACAGAAATATCATTGAAGGATTGATGCTATGGGTTAATTGCAAAGAAATAATACAGATGCTAGAAACATCATGAACGTGAATATATGATTATGAATATAATAGAGACTCTAAAAGGAAACGGTGACATGTACTTAAAATTATTTCTCCTGAGTGAGAAGTATTTGCCTATTTAACATCTGGCCTATTTACTAGGAATAAGTATCACAATACTAGGTCATAATTAATACTACCAGCTCAATTGAGCTTGTATATATGGATCTATTTTATTTCTCTAAAGATCAGTTTTATGGCAAATGAAATTAGGCAGTATCAGACAAAACAAAAATTATACTCATTTAAACATTCAGAAAAACAATGGAAATCAGAACTTTTTGCTCTTAATTGCTAATTATTACAATGTTAAACCTTAATGAATTACTGGCAAACCTAATATTGATTTAAAGCTCCCATTTATTATAACACTATTTCTATTAAGAAGAACATAACACACTCAAATCTGGCCTAGTATTACAATGAAGAATTATATTTGGTCAGATTCCAACAGAACATAAAATATTGCTAACATTCTCCTTGCTATTAAAACTGTGTACTCTGAAGTGAGCAAAATATGAAAACTGAATTAAGGAAGATGTACAACACGTGAAAATATTTGTCTTGGTAGAATATTATTTTACATCTTACTCCTTAAGGATGTGAAAAATTATAATCAAAATATAGGAATCAACAAGGTTATTTTATTAGAATTTCACTGATTTGTGATTTGTGGGTTTGGGCTTTTCTGGTGCTCAAAGAAAAAAGAAAAACAAAGGAAAATAATTCTGATGTGCTGCAGTAGAGTTGCATAATTGTGTACTGGTGCAGTTCCATGGGTTTATAGCATCCACATCATAGAAACCATAGCAACAGCAACAACCTCCTCTGTAGCACTGAAATTGCAATTCCCTGGTGCCATGACTCCAGTCAAACCAATGTGAGAGAATTTATTTTATTTTTAAAATAGAAACATAAATATTTTAAATAACCCATAGACTGGAGGCTGATAATGTCCCTATTTACTGTTAATCCACGGTAACTGTGTTTTGGAGGACTCGTCAGATGCAGACTGCAGTATATACCCATTCCACCACCTCCTCAAGTTCCCCTCATCACTCTAAGTCTTGGATCCAGGCACTAAGCAGAGTAGCAGGGGTGGCAGTGTTGTTTCGTGTGTGAGACCTTTATTACCACTATCAATTGGTGGCAGTATTCTTTTATTACCTGTTGAGTTTGCAAATCTCTTTCAGTCTTCAAATTGGCTGTAATCAAAGGAGAGTGGTTGCAAGAGAGGTGGGAAGAAAGTATTTAAACAAAGGATTGCACTTAAAAAGGCTCCAGAGTCTAAATTCATCAAGAGTAGCCAAATGCATAGAGTTTCATGAATTCTTAATATGGGTTAATTGTTTGATTATAAATGGAAGATGTCAGAGTCTCCCTCGGGGGAAGTGGGTTTACTTCTAGATTTAAGGGCCTATAAAAATATAAAGATTTGTCTTAAGTAACATGGTTTTTCTATTGTTCCTTTTGTCTGGAAGATCTACCTCTTACAGTTCTCCCTGGCCGGTCCCCCTCAGGCCATATGCCCCCCACCCCCCACCCCCAATCATCTTGCAGTGTTTATCATGTGCATATATCTTCCATGTAGCCATCCTGGACTCCATCTTACTTCCCCTATGCTATAACTTCATTTGTTAAAGACTTTATAACTCTATAATTAACTTACTCTATACAACTTTCTCCCAAGTAGACTAAAAGCTCCTTTAGGAGTTTTTTTAGGAGCTAGTGTTATTTGCACTCCCCCCCCCCTCTTTTTGCCCCTGCTATGAACTAATCAGAGCCCCCAAATTGCAGGTTTTGTTAGATATGAGACTAGAACTATGGTCCTTACATACCTGTTCTCAGTTTGGTGCTGGATTGAGAGGAATTACTTGGAGAGATTTTTAGAAAGACAGATTTCTGGGCCCTATCTTTAGATATTCTGGTTTAGAAGGTTGAAAGTATGTATAGAATTATGTAATTTTAAAAGATATCTCAGCTTTTAGTCCCTTTGAAATTATATTGGTGGAACAGATGTCCTGAAGATTCCTGTCCTGGATATCCCACATTCAAACTCAAAATTAAATCTATATTTAGCTTAAGTTAAGCTGTGAGGGAGGTTGAGTAAGGGGAGCTATTCTGGAAATCCACAATCCCCTCATCTCTCAAACTTCCTTCTTCTCCCCTGAAATAGTTCAGAACAAGAAGATCTAGAGAAGTTATGGATGTGATAGGGACTTAACTCTTTTCAAAAATATTTCCATTGTCAGTAGTTCATATTTCTAACTTTAATATTCATATTTTAAAATTCATAAATCAAATGGGGGTATCTAAATTTGCCATTTAAAGTTTTACTTAATCAAATAAAATTTTCATGTTTAAAATTTAATCACATTTATTCCTAACCTTATTATTAAAATTGAGACTTTTACTGACACAAGTACAATTTTCTGGAAGTTATCCTTATCCAGTTTTATCTGGGGTCATTTTCTTTCTGCCTGATAAACACTTTAAATATTTTTAGTTTGGTTCTGTTGATGATCTATTAGTTGGTTATGTTTTTTTTTTTTTGATCTGAAATTATCTCTATTTTGGCTTTATTCTTTAAGTGTATGTTCACTGGATAGAGAATTCTTGCTCACCCTTTTGTTAGCTTGAAGGTATTTTTCTACTGTCTTCCAGCTTCCAAAGGAAATTAGTTGCCTATCTGTCATGTCTTTGATGGAAAATTTTCTTCTGGTGCTTTTAAGATTTTTATTGTCTGGTTTTCTACAGTTTTGCTTTTAAAAGGTCTTTGCGTACTTTGCGCACACATACATGTACCCACATACTATTTGAAAATATATCCTCCTTGAATCTGTGAGTTGATGAATTCTTGGAAATTTCTAGCTATTATCTCTTCAAATATTGTTTCTGCAATCTCTCCTCATCTCCTGAGACACCAATTAAATATATTTTAGACATTTTAACTATATATTATATGTCACTTGCCATTCTTTTGCATTTTTCATCTCTTAATAATTAATTATGAATAGTTTCTTTTAACCTGTTATTAAATTCATTAATTTATTCTTAATCTGTTATTAATTTCTATAGTTTCTACTTGGTTCCTTTTCAGTATTTTAATGTTATTTATAGTAGTTTCCAGTTCCTTGCTGACTTTTTTCAAGTATGCCTTTTATCTCAGAAATAAACAGAAGTGTTGTGTTCAATCCATATCTGATTATTCCCTTATCTGAAGTCCCTAGGTATATCCTTCTCTTGTTTCTGGATAATTTTGTTTTGTCACCAGGTATGGTTTATAGTATTTTCTGGATATATTACTAGAAAAATCTCAGAAATAATTTTAAGTCTTGGATGATGTTAAGCTCTTTGAAGGAGAATAGTGCCTATTTTTGCAAGGCATCTGAGAGCAGTAGCAATCTCAAGACTAAGGGTTGAGAAATGTCTGATTCAACTAGCCATAGCATAGTCTATACCACCATTTCAGAAAATTTCTGTCCAGAACCTGAGTCTGGAACAGGACTGTTAAACAGGGGTTTCTCTCTTTGGTGTACATCAAACTCCAAACCCAATTCCCTCTACTTCACAAAAACAGCAAGATATTTAATCTCTCTGCAACATTCCAAACATTAGAAAATGGGCTCAGGGCAAAAGCCCTGGGTGGTAGAAAGGGTCATACATGAAAATTCTTCTTCTTCTCCTGTCTCCTATAAGCTTAGACCCACATACCACACATCTCTTGTCCTTCACCAGAACCTGCTTATTAGTTGCCTTTTCTGGATGGACATTTGCCCCTGAAGCAAAAACAGTTTGGGCTCATGTCTGAGGTAGTTCTCAGGTAGGTAGTTCTCTTCCTATTCAAGCCTGGCCATTTTTCAGTCTCTTTTAGGTCTTTCTACTTTTAGAAGGTGATTTTTTTTCAAGCCTTTTTAGTTGTCATTACCAGGAAGATTGATCCTATTTACCAGGACTGTCATTATTGGATACTTTAATGATGTGTTATTATTTATTACTGGTTATTTTCATTCTATATTGGTTCATGGCTTTTCTTTCCCTATTTTTTCTGGTTTGTTACACATTTCATTTTTCATTTAATTTGATAATTTGTTAAATTTTCCATTGCATTAATTACTGCGTTCTTTTACTCAAAGGTCCTTATCAAACACCTATTTCTTTGCTATTATATTAAATCAGTATTTTCAAAACATCCTCAACTGATATATTTCTGCTAATAAATTGCAACTTTTAAGTATTTTTACTTCCCTATTTTCCTCTTCCCTGACATAGATGAGATCTTAGGGATTTTTTTTACTTGATCTCACTTCTCCAAGCATGACTCACCCTCTCTCCCAAATGCTGCTAAGTTTTGCTGATATAGCTGACTAATAATAAGAATATTTCATTTATATTTAAAGATTAGTTATTTAGCATTTAGGTAACAGATTCCTAGATAGTTAACTACAAAATGTATTGCTTGAACATCATATACATTGCAATGTTCTTCGCTCAACACTTCCTTCCCTGAGATCTCTACACTGACCCATATGTTGCTTCTCAAGAATTTTATTCAGATGAGATATATGGCTGGATGGATTCTTTCAAAGCTTACATTATCTGTGAATATCCTGCTTTCACAGTGACCTGTTCATTCTCACAATTGGGGCTGGGAATAAGCACTTGTTTAAATCCTAATTACTAAACACCTACTATAAGTGTAGTAGAGTTGTAGGTGTCAGACTAGCAATATGATCTTATTTCTTCAAAATTAACTTTATAAATTTAAATGTGTTGCAGCGGGAGTGGGAGGAAGTTGTGTAACACTCAGAGAATGTATGTCAAAGTAGCAAACAACCTAGTATTAACTGGAAGTCTGACGCCCTGTGATTATTTTCCTTTGTAAATAACATTTTTATCTGGAAGTTTGTCAGGTTTTCTTTTTGTCCTTAGAATCTAGAAATTGTATTGGGCTATGTTCTTGATCTTATACTCTCTGGATGTTGTTTTCTCTTAGGAACATTGAAAATATTTTTTGTCCATACATTGTGTCTGGCACTGGAAACATCCTGGAGAAAAAAGTTTCAGAAGCCTCTGTCTATTTGATCAGTGGGGTCACTCTCTGCTTCCTCTCTCTAAGACTTGAAGATAGAAAAGACTCTTCTTCCTCTCTCTAAGACTTGAAGATAGAAAAGACTCAGCTCCTATCAGTTCAGTTCCTTCTCAGTTCCTAGAGACAAAGACCAGGCATGTTTATGAGGTGCTCCTTCCTCATAAATGTGGGTTGTCCATATATCTCTGCGATCCATAGTCATATGTCCTTCCCCAGCAATTGTCTATCCCAAAGAGTAGAGAGATCTACAGTAATTCTCCTCATGCCTTCATCAGCTCCTTCATCACCTTTCACCTATGCTACCTCCTGGTACTTATTTACTCAGAAGCGCATGATTGGCATTTGGAGTTGGGAGTAGAAAAGACAGAAAATGATTTAAGTATTATCCCAGAGTCCTTTGCTAAGATGCCAATGATATTTTATTTTGTGAATATTACTTTATTTCATTTTGGGATCAGAGTTTATAAGCCTCTATTAGTTTTCTTTTGCTTCATAACTAACTGCCACAAACTTGGAGCTATAGAACATTTTTTGCATCATAGTACCCATGGATCAAGAATCTGGAATGGGGATCCCTGGGTGGCTCAGCGGTTTAGCGCCTGCCTTTGGCCCAGGGCGCAATCCTGGAGTCCTGGGATGGAGTCCCACATCGGGCTCCCGGCGTGGAGCCTGCTTCTCCCTCCTCCTGTGTCTCTGCCTCTCTCTCTCTCTCTCTCTGTCTATCATAAATAAATAAATAAATAAATAAATAAATAAATAAATAAATCTTAAAAAAAAAAGAATTTGGAATGTTTAAGCTGGGACTTCTGTAGTACTGCATAGCCTGAAGGTGTTGACCAGCTGCACCCTCATCTGGAGGCAAATGAGGGAAAGATCTACTTTCAAGCTCCCAAAGTTGTGGATAAGACTCAAACTGATAGTTGTAAACTGAGGACCCTGTTTGTTTTCTCACTGGCTGCCAGTCTGAGAGGTCATCCCTGGTGAGCTCCTAGAGGTCACCTCCATGTCCTAACCACACAGTTGTCTCACAGCATTGCAGTTTACTTTATCAAAACCAGCAAGGGAATCTCTCTTTTGAATGTTTACCTGATTAGGTCAGTCCTACCAAGGAGAATCTTTCTTTGGATTAACTCAAAGTCTAGGGATTACAATTAAATATGAAAAACTTCCTCATCTTGCCATTTAATGTAGCCTAGTCAAGGAAATAACTGCCCTATCCTAGTCACAATGCCATTCTCACTCCTGGGAGAGAATTGCATAGGGGGGTAGTAATGTTGGGGAACGTCTCAGAATTCTGCCTACCACAGAGCCTTATATATGTCTCGATTTCCTTCTTTTTGTATTTCAGAAAAATCCTGAAAATTTATAATTTTTATTCTTTCTAAACAAAGCTTAGTTCTGGGGGTTTTGCTTGTTTTTTAAGTTCTTGGACATAACAGATATTTTTATTATCACTTTGTTATATTGGTTTTTAATTTAACTGTATTATGGTGATTTATCAGCCTGTGTGATGTTGATCTTAAAATATTAACAATTTTTATAGCCTAATATTTGGTCATTTAAAAAAACTATTCCATATGTATTCAAAGAAAATTAAGATTTTTTTCATTTGTCCATTTTATATTTTGTATGTATACAGTGTAAAAAAAACAGACCTTACTAAATTAAAACAGTGACTGGAAAGGGTTAATTTACTATCACAGCAGAGCCTGGTCAGTGCTGTACAACTTGGGAAAGTTTACTTATTTAGGACATAGTAAATTTCACTGAGTAATTTTTCAGCTTTCTTTTAATGCATCTCAGAGCCTGTTCATGGATTGACTGATCCCTTTCTGGAAAGCTGCCACTAAGAATGTCTGCAAAGAGGACTCTTGTTGTGAAGTAAAATTTTTGAGGCCTGATCTGACTGAGAATAGTGTCCTTTATGCCTGGGTGGCTCAGTGGTTGGGCGCCTGCCTTCGGCTCAGGTTGTGATCCTGGGATCCAGGATCGAGTCCTACATTGGGCTCCCTGTGAGAAGCCTGCTTCTCCCTCTGCCTATGTCTCTGCTTCTCTCTCTCAGTCTGTGTCTCTCATGAATAAATAAATAAATCTTTTAAAAAATCGTGTCCTTTATATATATAAATTACGGTTTGCCTGGATAGATAGATATAGTCTCAAACTTATTTTACTTTGGCATTCTGAAAATGTTATTCCATGGTTTTTGTCCTGTCCGTGGTACGACAAGACATGGGGTTGTATAGAAGTATTTTTTCCCCTTTTTAATATACAATAATGTGATTAGGTATGTTACTGAATTTTATTATACAGTGCTATGCCCAAAAGGTAATTTTGAAAGTTGTATTGTTAATGCAGGCATGATATTCCAGTAGTATATGTGAAATCTGTGAGTCTTAGACTTCGTAAGAGAACTGAGTAGTGGAATAATAGTACCAAGGACAGCTCCCCGGGACCTCATACCTTTATGTTGTAACTAGAAGACTTCCAAGGAAAGAGCAAACCATATTCAAAGAAAAATATGAGGAGTCAGAATTTCTCCTATTTTGTGGCTCGTGGATTGTAAAGCATAAAACCATTAAGCCATCAAGAGAGTTCTCATCTTGCTGTCATCATCCTTAATTTATTTTATTCATTAATATTTACTTTATTCATTGGTGTTCTTTAATGTTTAAATTCAGATGAGAGTACAAGGAAGGGTAGATCTGCAAAACTGGTGGGATGGTAATGTCTTATGCATAGGTCAAAATATCCTGACTGTAAATTATGAACAGAAGAGCCAATCCCAGGAGGACACACTTGACAAGAATGAGGAAAGGGCTCATTAACCTACTGAGGACCCACTCCCATTTGGGAACTGAATTAAGAAACCAGATCAAGGATAAATAATAGATCAGATCAAGGATAAATAATAATCATACAGGAAGATTAAAGATAAAGCCTGCAGCTTCATAAATGGTGATTTTTTTAACCCCTAATGTGATGGGTCTAGAGCTCAAGACAACTGTTCTTCTAGACCTACTACTGAGAATGGAGTGTCTCATAGGCAATAAACACCCAATTCTCTGTACATTGTATTATAGATTGAATTATGCCCTTTGCCCAAAATAACATGTTAAAGCATTAATCCCCAGCACATCAGAACATGACCTTAATTAGGAGGATCATTGCAAATGTAATTAATTTGATGAGGTCATGGTGGAGGAAGGTAGGCTCTTAATCCAACATGACTCTTGTCCTCACTAGAAAATAGCTATGTGAAGACATAGGCAGGGAGAATGTCATGTGATGACAAAGGCAGAGATTGAAATTATACAGTGGCAAGCCAAGGAATGCCAAAGATTTCTAGAAAAACAGAAGAGCCTAGGAAGAGACACACACAGGAGGATTCTCTTACAGTATTCAAGGGGAATGTGTCTCTGCCAACACCTTGATTTCAGACTTCTAGATTCCAGAACTGTGAGACAATACATTTTCATTTTAAGCTATCCAGTTTGTGATATTTTCTTATGGCATCTCTAGGAAATTAGTATACCTTGGATCCTGGAAGTGAGTGGGGGATAAAGACACAGTTTCTGTTCAGTAAACTGAGATAGGCTGGAGAGCAAAAGGAGGGAGATTTCTCTTTCAAAGACCATAGCTAATAATTAAGATCTTTGCCTGCAAACTTGTTGTGCCTTTCCTGCCCTGAAGCTCTGTCAAATATTCAATTGTTCTCTGACTGTTTTCCACAATGATAAACACTTGAAATAAGTTAGAACTCAAGTTCACATTGTGGTCTACTAATTTAAATGAGACAAAAAGCCAAAGTTAGAGCCATCTCTGATCATAACATTTTTCTTGTGTGTTTTAGGTTTATGCCATTTTAAGTTAATTTTTATACATGGCTCAAATGTTGAGAGTCCGTGGGTGTCCAAATATTACACTATGGATGTCCAAATGTTACAGGACTATTTATTGAAGTCTCTCATTTTTTAACTACCTTGGCACCGTTTGGGAACCTATTGACATACATGAGTGGAACTATTCCTAGACTCTCCATTCTATTCCACAGATTTATGTGTCCATTCTTTAGTGAATACCAGTCTTTCTGGATTATTGTAGCTTTATATTAAGTCTTAAAATTTCTCCGGATCTGTTGAAATGTGATTTTGTCTTTTACTTTTTAAGTATCAAGTAATACACTGATTATTTTTTTTAAACCAACCTTGCATTCTGGGGATAAATTCATGTGATCACACTGTATAACAATTTTGATGTTGCTGGACCCACCTTAAATATAAGGATATAGATTGTTTAAAAATAAAGTACAGGAAATATATACCAAAACTTCCACTAAGACAAATGAGCCTATGTTGATATCCAGTAATGTTGACTTCAGGGAAAATATTACCAGGGATAAGTGAGGACATTGCATAATAATGAAGAGATCAATTCATCAAGGCATTATCATGCTAATTATGTGTGCATTTAAGAAGAGATCTTCAAAATACATAAAGCAAAAAATGATAGATGATAGAACTGAAATAGAAAATTCTAAAATTATAGTTGGGAACTTCAAACTTCTTCTCTCAGAAGTTGATAAAATTAGTGGTCAGGACATGATTTTAAAAAAGAAATAATCTTGATCTTCTGCAAAGTCTTCCAAAACTAGAGGACAATGGAATGCTTCCCAAATTATTATAAGTCAGCACACCCTGATGTCAAAGCTAAACAAACAAATCGTAAGAAAAGAAACTAGAACCCAGTATTTCTCATGAATATAGATTGCAAAACCCTAAGAAATAATAGCAAACTGAATTCAATAAAACTACCTTCTCTCCTGGTCTTGCTTAGGAGTTGCTTTACTCTTGCCTTGCACTAGGACACTAGGAGATTTATCCATGAAATTATTTATAGGATTTTAGACCCATAATAGTTTCTTACCTCTTCCAGAAGTAGAGTTAACTATATACTCCTTAGCCAGCTGCATTGTGTCTTTGCCTGTGTGTTCTATATGTGGCTGGCCTTTCTGCCACTCTTCCAATTGCATAGGGCCTTCTCTTCATCTATAGAAGATGCAAGCAAAGCTAAGTGCCTGCTTACCATCTCCTATTGCCAATAATTTCTACAGGCCTGCACTACCAGCAGTATTTTCCAATCTGCTGACTTGACACCAATTGTAATTCTAAGTAACCAGTTGAGCTTCTTGAGAAGGAGCCTGCAGCATGTGATAGCAGGGTTACCTTTTGTCAAGTGCCTCTTCTTGCTGTACTTGGTCACAAGTGAGGTAGTTTTGGGGTCTAGTTTACATCTTGGAAGTGTTGTCCCTTTTAGGATTTCTGGATAGTTGGTCTTGTGGCATTAGCTCTTTGATAAACTTAAGGAAAATTATGACTTTGTAGTTTCTCCAGATTTTCCTCACTGTTAGTTTTGGATAATATTTTTTGTAGCTTTGAACATTCTGAGTCAACACCAAACTTTGATCTGGTGATTTTAACTTCTGTTTAAAATTGTTCTCCTCACAACTGTAAGATCAACAAGAGCAAACTGATGTTTCCTAAATATAGGAATTAAATGCCCTCTATTGCTCTGGTTCTAGTTGTCCCCTCATGCATTCAGACCAGTTCTCTATTTTATAAATAGATACATATGTATTTTTTTAATCTTGCCTGTCCATTATTTTTTCATTGCTACAACTTTCCTGTTGTCTTTTTTACCTTACTGCCTCTTATATCCTGTCATGTTCCAATGATCTGAAAACCCCATCCACCTAGTTTCCTGTCTATTTAACCCCTGGTGTCTCAATCATTGTAACTCTACCTTCCAAAGTTGCTGTCTGATTAGTGTGGGCAGAAGCCCTTGTCCCCACCCCCTCATCCTCAGTCAAACAACTGCACCTCTTTGATGTCATGGAACCTCATTTGCAAGGCAATTAACATTATATACATACTATTTAACACGATGGTTTTTCATTCTAATCCACCTCCTTTTCACATATAGGTTGATAATGTTCAAATCTGTCACTATTTTAGTGTCTGGAGGTTTTATTATATTGATTTATATTTAGACAACACAAATCTGATTTTTGACAAGCTAGCAGATCAGCAGATTGGTAGAATTTGAACATTTTGACCTCATGGACCAAAAAAATATGGCATTTCCTCGTTATTTACCTTTTAGAGCAATTTCCAGCTTTAAAGTAATTAATGTATATTACATAAGAGGGATAATGGTCTCATCATGGGAGTTTTATAGTTTAACAAATTGGTTTTCTATAATTTAGTCTCCCCACTCATCTATGACCCACCAAGGAACCATATCATTATTTTATAGACTAGCTTCTTTGAGTCTCAGCACTTGAATAATTTCTCTGTTCTCTCAATAGGGTTGCTTCACCTTGGTCCATTTTCTTATTTTCTGGTTCTTCATCTTGCCTTTCTTTAATATTTCTTCCAACTCCTGAACCCAATATATTTCCTCTCTTGAGCCTACTTCTTTAGATTGTCTCTCACTTACTATTTAACATTGCATAGATGTGCAAAGAGTTGTGTCCAAATGTTTCAAAAATTTACTTTAAAAAAGAATAAAACAAATCTAAAATAAAATAACACCAAGCTTATATCCTTGCAACATCTGAGTAAGGTCTTTAAAAGAAAATGGTAAAATCCCTATATTGACCATAAGCACAAGGAGATCTTATAATCCTGAAGTCAGCAATTTAGTTGGGAAGTGTGGCTCTTATAGTTCCTTTTTAGATAAGTTCTTCATTCATAGACATAGGATATGAACCTCACATACATTTATATGATCTTTTGATCATATTTTGGACTCATGGACTGTATCTTGACAGAAAATGTGATTTTTTTTTGTTTACACAATATTTTATACCTTTTGAATTTGTCAACATGTAAAGTTTTTGAGGTTTACATAATTTTTTAATATACAATGACTGTACTATTGGACCTGTATTTTGACATGGCAGTACAATTACTATAGTTGCATAGCAGCTGCCCTCTTTAGATGGGATATGGAAATGTAGTTTCACATAATATTCACAGCTACCTACTGTTTTTCTTTCTGTCCACTCTATACACTCCTGTTATTGTAGCTATTACCTTAGAGATTGGCCTCAGGTAAAAACAAACTGTTCGAATTGTCTTATAATTTCCCATCAGGTACTTGTAATCTAAAACAGATGAGACTGGTATTGTCTAAATTTACCTATAATTTGTTCTTATCTCATACAAACTTCCCCTAAACATTAAACTTAGGGTAATCTTAAATTATTCAAACCAAAATATTAAGAGTGCAAACAGGAACATTATCAATAACTTGTTAGGACTACAGTGGTATAAGGTGGTCCTATGCAAACTATAACAAAGGTCGCTTTAGTTATACTCATGGAACAGAATCTTCTTTAGCATTGAAATTACAAAAATCCCATAACGCCATCTTCTCATTTAAGTTTTGAGATACCTGCATTTTTGTATCAAAACATTTATCCACTCACTTATTCTTTCAATGAATATTATGTGCTAGGCCTTATTCCAGGTTCTGGGGATAAGATGTGAAATATAACAAACAAATCCTTTAACCTTATGGAAACTATATCTTGGTTATGAACAATTAAAGATGCAATACAATATTATAGGGATGAGATCCATGAATAAAAATGAAACAAGCTAAGGTGTGGAAGGTGATAATGTTGGTTATATTTTATATAAGGTTGTTTTTTAAAAAACCTCACTGAGGAGGTGACATTGGAACAGAGCCCTGAAAGAAATGGGAAATTGAACCCTTCCAAAGTCTGGAAGAAAGCTTTTGTGGTTTTGTTTTGTTTTTGTTTTTGTTTTTGTTTTTGTTTTTGTTTGGTAAAGATTTTATTTATTTATTCATGAGAGATGCAGAGAGAGAGAGAGAGAGAGGTGGAAACAGGCAAAGGGAGAAGCAGCCTCCATGCAGGAAGCTTGATATGGGACTCAATCCTAGGACTTGATCCCAGGACTCCAGGATCACGCCGTGAATAGAAGGCAAATGGGTTTAGTCATCCAGGTGTCTCCTGGAGGAAAGCTTTTGGAGGCAACAGCAATTGTAAATACCCTGAGAGTGCTTGACATCATCAAAGAAGAGGTAGTAGCCCAGTAAGGCTACCACAGAGAGATTAGGAGAATGAGTATTAGAGAATGAGGACAAACATGTAATGAACCAGATCAAATAAATAGATTATAGGAATGAAACTTGAGGCTTTTGAGACTTTACCCTGTCCTGTCCGAAAGTATAAAGAATGCTTAGGTCAAAACATCATTGCCTTTGGATTGTATTAATGCTTTGGGCCTTGGTTTCCTTATGTGAGGTATTTTGGGTCTGAATTTTGGATCTCACGAATGTTCCAATCTCTCCTTATGCTCCAAGCAACTATTGGTGCCAGAACCTCTGGCTCCTTTCTGATGACTAGTTACTATAGAGCCTTTCCCTGATCAGGAGCCTTCCATGATCTCTAAATCAAGTACCTAACCTTCTAATACTTAATAGGATCCAAATGGTTGTGTCCTAGACTGGTTTCCTAGTTTCTTGATCTCAGGTTGAATATGATCCTATAACTCAGGTTGTTCAACTTTAGCTTCTTTTCCACCTCATTGCCTGACTTTCTTGATCCTTAATTTGAAATAACAGTTCCACATCTGCTATTTAGCCCTGGTCATGATACAAGAGTTCAGTGTCTGGTGTCAAAAACCTCTATGGTGTAACTGACTTCATTAGAGGGAATAATTAAAGAAAATATAGTGCTTGAGAGACTTCTTATTTATTTATTTATTTATTTATTTATTTATTTATTTATTTATTATTGGAGTTCAATTTGCCAACATATGGCATA
Source organism: Vulpes vulpes (assembly GCF_048418805.1). Taxonomy (NCBI): domain Eukaryota; kingdom Metazoa; phylum Chordata; class Mammalia; order Carnivora; family Canidae; genus Vulpes; species Vulpes vulpes. Next base: position 97,744,005 of record NC_132785.1, read on the forward strand.
TCATCCAGTGCTCATCCCGCCAAATGCCCCCTTCAGTGCCCATCACCCAGTCACCCCAACCCCCTGCCCACTTCCCCTTCCACTACCTGTTGTTCATTTCCCAGAGTTAGGTGTCCCTCATGTTCTGTCTCCCTTTCTGATATTTCCCACACATTTCTTCTCCTTTCCCTTTATTCCCTTTAACTATTTTTATTTTCCTCAAATGAATGAGACCATATAATGTTTGTCCTTTTCCGATTGACTTATTTCACTCAGCACAATACCCTCCAGGTCCCTCCACGTCGAAGCAAATGGTGAGTATTTGTCATTTCTAATGGCTGAGGAATATTCCATTGTATATACATAGACCACATCTTCTTTATCCATTCATCTTTCGATGGACACCGAGGCTCCTTCCACAGTTTGGCTATTGTGGCCATTGCTGCTAGAAACATCGGGGTGCAGGTGTCCTGACGTTTCATTGCATCTGAATCTTTGGGGTAAATCCCCAACAGTGCAATTGCTGGGTCGTAGGGCAGGTCTATTTTTAACTCTTTGAGGAACCTCCACACAGTTTTCCAGAGTGGCTGCACCAGTTCACAGTCCCACCAACAGTGTAAGAGGGTTCCCTTTTCTCCGCATCCTCTCCAACATTTGTTGTTTCCTGCCTTGTTAATTTTCCCCATTCTCACTGGTGTGAGGTGGTATCTCATTGTGGTTTTGATTTGTATTTCCCTGATGGCAAGTGATGCAGAGCATTTTCTCATGTGCATGTTGGCCATGTCCATGTCTTCCTCTGTGAGATTTCTCTTCATGTCTTTTGCCCATTTCATGATTAGATTGTTTGTTTCTTTGCTGTTGAGTTTAATAAGTTCTTTATAGATTTGTATACTAGCCCTTTATCTGATAGGTCATTTGCAAATATCTTCTCCCATTCTGTAGGTTGTCTTTTAGTTTTGTTGACTGTTTCTTTTGCTGTGCAGAAGCTTCTTATCTTGATGAAGTCCCAATAATTCATTTTTGCTTTTGTTTCTCTTGCCTTCATGGATGTATCTTGCAAGAAGTTGCTGTGGCCAAGTTCAAAAAGAGTATGCCTGTGTTTCTCCTCTAGGATTTTGATGGAATCTTGGAGAGACAACTTCTAATGTTGTTCCTAAACTTGATGCCTCCTGAGGTCATCTTAGTTTTGGGGTTTTTTTGGAGTTTTTTTGCCAGTATAAACCAACAGCAAAAATATTTTTTTAAGTTTCTCTTTCCATATGCAAATGGGTAATATACTTTTTTGTTCACAGTGGTTTGCTACTCATAAGAAAATATTTTACATCAATGTCATAGTTTAACTCTTGTACCACAAAGAAGTGCTTCTCATCCATTCTTATGTTTTGTCCTATGTAGAAAATATCTTAGATCACACTTAATTAACTGGATGTGACTACATGGTGGCTATAGGGAATCAACTCTGTAAGACATCCAAAGCATACTGGTTAAGAGTTGTTTTTATGTGATGAGCACTGGGTGTTTTACAAAACTGATAAATCACTGCACACTACATCTGAAACTAAGTATGTACTTTATGTTGGCTAATTGAATTTAAATTAAAAAAGAGCTTTTTGTACAGTTAGGTTTCTTCCCAGACTTAGCTCAACTATAGCTGAAATCCCATTAATTTAAAGATATTTCTAATATATCATAATAGGAAACTGACACCCCCCAAGCTACATTTCACCTATGTTTCTGAAACATGCAAGATCAAAAAGAGTATAGAAAATATCATACCACTAGTATATTTTAAAACTCCTTTTCACCCTTCTGAAACAAACAACTTATTCAAACGAGATTGATATGAACAGTAATATATTTCAGAATTAGCTCATAATTCTGAGCTTTGAAAATTTATCTTCCTAGCTTCATTTTTTGTCAAATATTATCTATCCTAAACTTTTAATAATATAGATTTCATTCCAGAGTGCTTTCATTTTCAGTTTTATACCTCAAATATAAGAACATGCATTCATTTTTCATTTCAACATCTACTGACTACCTATGATATGTTATGTTCCATATTCTGAGGAAGTAAAAAAAAGGAAGATCTAGTCCTTTGTCCAAGCTGTTCATGGCCTAGAGTGGAAAACTGGCAAGGAAATCTTTGATTGTAGTATGAATGGTATTTACAGTATCAGATATATTTATAAAGCAATAGTGTAGTAAATAGGAACTATATTCAGGTGATAGGAGATAAGGCAGGTGAGCCTCTAAATCCACAGATTGGAAGAGATAAAGCACTGAAGTAAACTACCTAGAATATCTGCAATTCTGTGTCTTCAACAGTAGTGTCAAATCCTTGTGCAAAGTGTGTTAAACTTGGCAATTACCTATCCTAAGAGATATTGTTTGGCTTTTTAGATCTTACATTTTTTCCTCAGCATAGAAGATAATTCTTAATGCAAAGGAGGGCAACATGTGCATGTATAGTTATGAGAAAAATGTTGATCATTTCCATTCCCTGAATGCATTAATTTACCCAAAGACAATGATGTGCTATCATAGATGATAGAGTTCTGCCTAAAGATTTTACAGAGGGAATGAAGCCAATGCTATTGGGACACCAACATCTTTTTACCCATTTCAGAAGCTTAGCATTAGAAGAACTCATCAGTTACATTCTTGAACAAAATGTCTTCAGACCTTTTAGGCAGGCTCTTCTGTATTTAACTTAACTCATGCCCTTGCCTCACTGCAGGTGGCACGAGTGAGTGTATTAGCAGTAATACTGCTACACTGAAGATGCCTGAGTTAGTTTTCTGCTTTTGCCCCTGCTGATACTGATGATTCATCTGAATCTCTGGATATGAGGGGAATGTTAACTTCAGTGGCCTGTAAAATTCCAAACCAGGTAACTGTGATCTAATTTCTGCCTATGTAACACATCTTGGCAATTTAAACTGTATGAAAATAAATCATTTTATTTCTCTCCCAAAACTATTAACTTTGACTATTGGATATTGGTAAAAAAAGATACACATCTAATTCCTTTTTTAAAAAGATTTATTTATTTATTTATTTTAGAGAGAGAGGGAGAACGTACGTAGGAGGGAGGGGCAGTGGAAGAGAGACAGAGAGAGAGAGAGAGGCAGACTCCCTGTTGAGCATGGGGACAGGCACAGGGCTCAATCTCACCACCCTAAGATCATGACCTGAGCTGAAATAAGGAGTCAGATGCTTAACCATCTGAGCCACCTAGGTACCCCTAATTCTAATATAAATAATTTTATTACATACTGTAAATATCTCAATACTTACTTGTAAAGGTTAAATTATTTGTATTCATTTTCTAATTCATGTATTTATAAAGAACTATTTAGATTTTGACAAATATAGTCAATTGCAACCAACTAAAAATCAATTAGATAATGACTATGAAGGTATAATAAGACAAGAGATTTTGTATTAGATTTTCTATTCATTATCTGGTCTTCTCTTTCTGCATGGTCTCTCGGGTGTGTCTTCCATGACCATGATTTCAATTCAAGCCCAGAATTCTCTGTCTTGGATTTCAGGCCCCAGTATTGTTTCTTTACAGGTGTCTTCATTTGAATGTCCTCAAGACATCTTAGTCCCCAATTACAAAAATGGTTTTATTACCAGCTCTAATTTCCTGTGTCTTCTTTTCTCTCTGTATTCTCTATACTCAACCAGGTTTCCAAGTCAGCAACTTGTCACCTATCATGACCCATTCCTTTTCCTTTTCATTTCTTCCATATCTAAGAGTTTTTTTCAAAATCATGAGAGTTAAGTCTTATGAATATTTCTTTCATCCATATTTTCTTTTCCATTCTTAACCACTATTACTCTGGTTCTGGTGCTGTCCATCTCTCTTTGGACTACTGGAATGACTCCTAACTGAAGTCTTCCACTCCAAATCTTAAGACTGTTTTCTTATGCTTACAGTGGCCAGGGAATATCCATGTGTTTAGCAGATGGTCTGAGGTTAAGGATATAAATTGTAATTTGAGGGCGAAAACACGAGAGATCCAGTAATTTGAAATTCTGAGGGTAAATTGGATCAACCAGCCAATGTTTCATGAGAGAAGATGGCCTGGTAAACATTAACATTTATGGGAAGCTGCCAAAATGAAAAAAAAAAATGAAAACAGTAAATGTTAGAAAAGCAAATTTCCTATCTCATCAAAGTGTGTGATTACACTTTGCCTTATTCTGGACAATAAGTAGAGATTCCTTTTTTCAGTGAGTGCATGTGTATACCAATGAGGATCAGGTCATCTATTTTTCAAGTTAGCCACTTCTTCCAAAGCACACTAAAAATCCTTAGGATGGAATGAAGCATTTGGCCACTTGTTCCTAGAAGTTTCTGTAATTGCTTGCTGTCTTCTATAATTTGTTCCTTCTAATAATTCAACTTCACAGTTCATATCAGATGGACCTACAACTGTGAAGTGGAATGGTAAGAAGAGAAGTGCTGTGCCAGGTATTGTGTTTACCTGATAAGTGTTTGAAGGAGAAAACATCTGTGCAGTATATTCTCAAGTCTCACAGGAAAGCTGTGAAAATGATACCACTAAAGCTGTTATAGAGCAGAACAGAACTACCATCATTTGAAGTACTTAAGTTAGACATCTTTCTCTTTAAGATCATAAGGAGGGTTATTAAATGTAATACCTTGGCATTACAGTCTGCAAAGGATTAGAAAAGTGAACAACATTATTATAGTTAATCACTTGAAACAAACTTCTGAGTTCCCCTAGTATTTAAGAGCTACATATTATACTCTACTGTACCAGTCATTATCACATTTAATTTGGAAAGGTAGTTAAACTCAACAACAACTCATAATCACTATTTCTGTAAGAACAGCGCCCTGTCTCTCCTTCCTTATATTATGCATACTTTAATAAGAGAAACTAATAGTGTGTGTAACACATTGTTCTGCAAGGAATCTGATATCGCAGAAGGCAATAAGCAGTGTGTTGCCTGATTCTAATGCCTGTTTTCCTGTAAGATATGTGGCTAAAATGAAAAGCTTATTCAGAACAATCACTTGTGATATTGCTAAGCCTTTGTCCCTAGATAGAAGAAGAAACTATTAATGATGTTGAAATGTTATAGGGGTAGGTAGAAAGGCATTTTTTACCATTTTTTTAAAAGTCTGTTCCAATCTAATATTAGATCTTTGCCATCCACATGGACTTAAACACTTAGGAAGTCAGCTAAATTTTCCACTAAATGAATGGATACAGTTACTATAAGTCAAAAGTCTTCAAATTTCACTTGCTTGATATATCCAAGTTCAAACATTTCTAGTGCTGTGTTAACTGAATTGAGTTACAGGAATATAACCAACTTTTCAAGGTCAACTAACTGCACTTTACAAAGCATTCAATGTTCAACTTTCTTCAATAACAGAACATGATTACTACTTTTAGCCACATACTGTGTTCACTGCCAATAGTTTCACAACATTCTGATAAGTTCCATTGGGCTAATCTACTTTGTTCCTACTTTACTAATATAATCTTAACTATATCCAAAGGACATTCATTTAGGCATTGAAATTACTCTAAAAAAATATGGATAAGTGCAAGGACAACTTGTGAATATAAGTTTGAGAAGCAGTTAAATACTGACCAGTGCCAAAAAACTGGACATTTTCCTATCCAAAATGGTACTCAGTTGATATCCACAGCTTCAGATTCCAAAATATGACTTGGATATATGGTTCCTTTGGGTCATCAGGTTGCTCACACAGATACTTAAATAGCTGTCCTATGATCCCTTATTTTGCTTATCAAAGTGTGTCCTGGCTGCTCTGTATTCCAATAGGTATCTGGAAATTTGCCTTTTGGCTGCAGCTGGAGGATTCTTACGACTTCCAGGTCTCCATTGCTCAGCTCTGTGATTCTTTTCTTTAAAAAAAAGAAAGAAAAAATATTTTATTTATTTATTCATGAGAGACATAGAGAGAGAGGTAGAGACATAGGCAGAAGAAGAGGCAGGCTCCTTGAGTGGAGGGCTATGTGGGACTCGATCCCTGGACTCCAGGATCACACCTTGAGCTGAAGGCAGAAGCTCAACCGCTGAGCCACCCAGGCATCCCCTGTGATTCTTTTCTAATTTAAAAGACCCTCACACAATAACATACCTCAGAAATCCTCAGAGCCACAATTTCATTATCCACATCTCTTCATTCAAGTGACAAAGTACAAGAGTCTTATTGTAAAGTTTGTATTTAATCTTAACTGGATTTAGAGTTATTTTTGTAAACAGACTAACCCACTCTAAAGTCTAAGTAAATCCTTGGGTCCAATTAACTTTTTGGTTAGCTTCACTTTGGATTTTCTCCTTGAAATACAGAATTGGAAATCCTATGAGGTAGTTCATGTGGTTTATTTTCCTTGGATAGGCGAAGGATATACTGCTGACAATGAATGTACCAAATATCTATGTTTTGAACATTCAGATTCCTTCTCAACTCCCTTTAACCCTTAGAATATCAGAGACACTGCTAAAGATATAGGAACAGTGTTTTAATATAGGAACAGAGGGGAAAGGAGAGAAAATGAATGAGAAATATCAGTGAAGGTGACAGAACATGAGAGACTCCCAACTCTGGGAAACGAACAAGGGGTAGTAGAAGGAGAGATGGGCGGGGGGTTGGGGTGACTGGGTGATGTGCACTGAGGGGGGCACTTGATGGGATGAGCCGTGGGTGATATGCTATATGTTGGCAAATTGAACTCCAATAAAAAAAAAATAATAATATAGGAACAGAAAAGTGATGGTATTCTCAGTTAGTGCATACCTTGGTACCTGCTGGCACTAGGCCTAAGTAAACACCAAAATGACTAGACAATAGAAATTGGGATGATGTTTGAGTTGTCTGAAATAGCTCAAGTATGGAAGGATGAAGCCTGTTTCATGCTCATCTCAGTCTATCAGTAACCATGTGTGGTTAGACAGGCCCTTGGGGTTCTTATTATGATTGCAAGACATCTACAGGAATAACCATCAGAAAACTTTAAGGGAGAAAAAGCAGTTTATCATTTACAGGTCCTGGAAACTTCATAACACATGTGGGGTCACACAGCAAGGTGAAGGCAGAGAGAGGCAGGTTGGATCTGTAGTTCTGCTTTTATTGGAGTTGTGAGAGGGACCTACAGGTTCATGGACTCACTCTTTATGGGTGAATTTAAAACATAAGAGTGGGAATTTAAAGCATAGGAAAAGAAAAACAAGCAGCCCAAATGGTCAGTTATCAAAATCAACAAGCACTTCTAAAACAAAGGAGCCTCTTGGGGAAGGTGGAGGGTGGGGACAGGGGTGGCTCTTTATCTAGTGTGGCTGACAATTGAAGTGAATACCACTTTGAAGTGGATATCTGGGCAATCAAAGCTTAAGCCAGGCACTTGCATTACAAAAAAAAAAAAAAAAAAAAAAAAAAAAAAAAAAAAAGCAGCAGAAGAAAACAAAGAAAGAGAAGGTAGGAAAAGAAGAAGAATGGAGAGGAGGAGGAAGAGGAAGAGGAAGAAAGAAGAAAAAAAGAAGAAAGAAGAAAAGGAAAGGAAAGCAAAAGAAAAAGAAAAAAGAAAACTCAGTTGTCCAGGCTTACACTACAAGGTCAAACTCAAAGCTAAAATGAGAGGAGTTGAAAATTATAGGACAAAGCTGAGGAAGCAGTAAATTAGATTTAGGTAGAAGTTATAGAATGCCAAGAAGTGAGGGGTCAGTACCCTGGATAACTCTCTCAGAGGTAAATCCCTCAGAATACATTCCGAATCTTCCTGAGTGTCTTTAATTTAGTTCCAGCTATCAAACAGCCTCTATCTTCTTTATGAAACTGATTGTTATGGGAAGTTGGCCTTGTTTTGACAGCATTCATTTTCATGGAGGTAGGATATAGGTCCTATATCAACAAACATTTTTGGTTTTTGGCACCCTCCATGTCCTATGAAATCAAAAAGTAAATCAAAATAGCTTGTGTTATGGGGAGATAGTCTATGCTACGCATTAAAACTTCATGTTTTGTAGACATTTTTCTCCTTGTCCAGAACCAGGCATCCAGCCAAGATGAGAGCTCTGACAATCCTTTTGTTAAACATGGACTGTGGACAGGCTGTGTTATCCACATTTATCACTCAGAATTTCTCAGTCACCACTTGTTAAACCTTGGACTTTGGGAAAGTTAAGTTTGCTTCAATACTTTAATCAGTTCTAACAAAGGTACTTCAATGGACAGCCATGGTGGGTACTCAAAGAAAATACCTGTAGGACATGAAATAGGCAACTCATTGCTAGGAATATAAATTATAGATGTGCACAGAGCATTGTGTGCTTGAATCTTTTCAGTGGCAGATGATTGAGGTATGAGGGTTCTTGTGAGAGGTGCACAGTGAGTGTCGTTATGAGTTTTCTTGACATGTTAAATTTTGAAAAAAAAAATTGAAACAGCCACCAAAGCATTAGTACAGCCTTAGTTTGGGTGTACAGTAGATCATGTCAATTCTACTGAATTCAGAGTAAGAAAGTTTCTAAAAGATTAGCCTGCAAGGTAAGCAGACTTTTTTTTTTTTTTTTTTTTTTTTTTTGGTAGCAGCTGACAGGTTCTTGCACCTTTACCCTACTAGATATTATCCTTCTAGAAGGGATTGCTCCTTTTGAGTAAGGTATTAAGTGGTCCATGTTGGAGAACATGAAGGTCATAAAGTGTAATGAGTACTACAAAGAAAAGCATATACAAATCAAATGGGAAGATTCAGAGTAAAACAGAATGTGGGATAAAGCAAAAGGAGTGGAAATATGTGAATCTGCTCCTTTTCTATTTTCTCTTAAGAATATGACATTACGGGATCCCTGGGTGGCACAGCGGTTTGGCGCTTGCTTTTGGCCTAGGGCGCGATCCTGGAGACTCGGGATCGAATCCCACGTCAGGCTCCCGGTGCATGGAGCCTGCTGCTCTGTCTCTGCCTGTGTGTCTGGCTCTGTCTCTCCTTCTGTCTCTCAAGAATAAATAAATAAATAAAAATCTTTAAAAAAAAAAAAAAAGAATATGACATTTCATTCTGTCCTCAAAGCCCTAATGGTCTTATACTTATAAAACAGGGATATATTGTTCCTTTTGTTTCTAAGCACCTCAGAATGCCTATCTGCGGGTATGAAGTTATATACTCTTGGAGTCAGTTAAGTGTATGGAAATGTATGGACAAAGGTGAAGATAATTCAGGTTTTTTTCTCTCTAGTAAAATATGGGATAGTTGAGATTTTTAAATATTGGAATAAGAAACACTGTAATCTAGCCATAGTTAATTTGGCAAAGTTCTAATTATTAAAAGGTGTATAAACTCTTAGATTAGATAAGTACCAGAAGGCTCCTTGTTATCTGGATTTCCAAAATTATGAAAGTAGGGGACAAATTAGAAAATAGTAGAAGACAGAACATAATATTGTGCCTAATTATCTTTGTAAACATATTTTTTAGGATATTGTCCTATTCTCACAGTGTTAGGGATTTCATAAACCAGACTGGCATCTCTCTTAAGTTATGCTAAGGCCTTAAAATTTCAAGAGTTGTAACTGCTTAGAAAAGAAGCTCTGATATCCCCTAATAAAATGATTAGATAGTATAACACTCTAGAGGTGCAAATTTGTATATCCCAGCTTCTACCACTGTTTGCTCAAGGGGAGATGAAGAAATAATTCAGAAATGGATGAGAATAATGATAAAGCAAATAACTTGGAAAGTACTTATAAATGGGTAACTCTCCTTTTGAGAACTCTGAAACCTATTTTACCTGTTTCTGTCAAGAACAAGGGAGGATAGGGACCCCTGGGTGGCTCAGCAGTTGAGCGTCTGCCTTTGGCTCAGGGCATGATCCAAATTCAGGGATTGAGTCCCACATCAGGCTTCCTGCACGGAGCCCGTTTCTCCCTTTGCCTATGTCTCTGCCTCTCTCTGTGTCTCTCATGAATAAATAAATAAAATCTTAAAAAAAAAAAAAAAAGAACAAGGGAAGATTATGAATCCCTCACAATGCCTGACAGAAAAAAAGAAAAGAACATTGTAGCAGGTAGAAGAGAGCCTTATAACCTGAAGTTGGTACATTTATTCAAATCTACACATTATCAAACAGAACTGTAGTTAGATCTTTTAAAATAATTTGTCCTTAAAAAGCCTAAACTTTAAGCACTTGTATGCAGTCTTAGAATTGTAATATATTTTCTAAAGCAAGAAAATTATGAATCTGATTTGGATTTCTGTGGATAGAGTGGAAGATAGATAACAGAATATCGGTAATGAGGGAAAAAGCAATTTCCCTTACCCAGTCCAAAGGCAGGGATTCATTGATGCAGTAGTAAAGAGAGATTTGTGGTTAACTCTGAATCCCCACACTGCATGTTTTTCATAATTGCTGGTGTGTAGTGTGTGTACAAGCACATGCATATTCAGAAGTTTGTGTTCCTTGTTTATGTGTTCATGGTTGATTCCATCATGAGTTTAGTTTTTTTCTAATAACACTTGATGTCTTTATAAAATCCTAAATTATAACTTAGCCCTTTAAGTAAAGTTTCAATTGTAAATATAAACTCCTGATCCTAGGAAATCTGGAAGTATAAAAGAAGCCACAATTCCTGAAAGAACAGCATCATTCACAAGGCATGAACTAAAACACATTCTGTTGACATAAAATGGGGGGGTTATGCTTACTGGGCATTACCCTTCTTGTACATTTCTATATTGCTTGAGTAGGCTCCTCAGTATGAGATAGAAGGATATAAATAAATCTAAAAGTTTACACTATAAAAATCATGTATTTATATAGACGAATCTCTTTATTATGGAAGCAACTCAAACCATGGGGATGAACAAAAATGAATACTCTTAAACTTTTGGAGATTTTTTCTTTTTTTTAAGCATGTAAACAAGGGTTCCCCCTAAGGCTCTCCTTGGGTCTCTTTCTTAATCTTGCCTAATTTCCCCCCCTGTCTTGATCATCAGCTTTTTTGAAAACAAATTCCTATGTTTTACTCCAGGACGTCAGGCCTGATATCAAAGCAATGTCTATAATGAAGTGTAGGGTCAAGCCTTATTCTGGGTGATTGTTTAGTGAAAGGTAAGTTAGATATAGAAGGGAGTCACCTAGAACCCACTTTGTATTTTAGGAGACTTGAATACAGAAGAAAATTATAACAGTGAACAGATCTAAAGGAGATGCTAACATCTCTACATAGTACAATGTGTTTCTTGAGGAAAGACCGTGTTTGACCTTGAGTAGTGGCCTTGCCCAGAATAGGCACTAAGGCCAGATAGCACTGAAAATGGAGTCTTGTTGCTCCTTTTGCTTAAGTCTAAAAGCCTGAGCCAGCATCACTCATGCCACACACTTCTCAGATACCTAAACAAAAATGACAGGTCTAATTTTATTATCCTTACTCTAGCAAAATACCCACTGTCATCTGTAAGGACAATATGATCAAGTCCCTTGGCTGAAGAATGCATTTCCTCAGCCATAGTGTTCCTAAAGCTTCTAAATAAAATGGAAATTCAAACTTTACTTTTAGAAAAAAAATCACTGTGTTGCATTTCTAAAAATAAGTTTTGTTCAGAAAGAGCTTTCTGTAATGCTAGAGGGAAGCATTATCGCTGACGTTTATAGAAAGTGGCAGTCGAGTCTCCTAATTGATGTATAGTCAACAGTGTGGCATTAACTCTAGTCACAAGTAAAATAAAGGTAAGGGATAGATGATCTACAGCCCAGTGAAGACAGAGAGCCATAGTGATAAAAGTCCATGGTCTTCTGGGCCAGACTTAGATGCCTTCAGATGCCAGACAGGCAATGCACATTTGTAGAGCAATAGCTGTAATATAGTACAGAGTGTTAGGAACTGTGACACAACAAGCACACACATCTAGGGGCCTTCATTGGCTAATAAATTGCAAGACTGTGATTCTTTATATACAGTCTAGAGCAGAGGAAAGTGGTCTCATTAATTGGGATTGTTTCCTTCCTGGGAAAAGAATTGGGAACTAGAGAGAAGAAAACATTGCTATTACACAGCTCAACAATTCTTTGTTTGTTTGTTTTATTCTGATGTAATTCATGAACTCTTATTGAGGCAAAGTCAAAAACGGCTTGTAGATGTTTTCCCCATTTTCACCAAAGCAAAGGATCATAATGTTGATGAACAATTGAACCCTGAGAGGCAGCCCTGAAATTTATTAAGGAGACCCTGACATATACTTCTGTTCTGTTCTGTTCTTGTCCTCCATGTGCTTACTTCTTTTGCATTTTATATACCAGAAAAATATGTTCCATAATCATTTGTAAAGAGCAGGGATTAATTATATAACCTTGGGAGAATTACTTTTCCTAAATGAACCTGTTTTGCTATCAGTAAAATAGGAATGATATGTTATGCAACCTTCCTTACAAGATTTAGGTGCAGAGAAAATTGTTAGATGAAAATAGGGTTTCTAAAAGTAAAATAACTCCATATTAAAGTGACATTTACTTATAATAATGATGATTCTTTATAATGAACTAAGTTTTAATTTTAATCAGCCTCAACTATATATGTGTTCAAAGGTTATTATCTCCTATCATATACATTTTTCTACAAAAGAGTAACATATCTATAAATATATATATAACAAAAATATTTCCTACTCTGAAAATTCTCCTGTAGCTGTGAAAAACTATGTGAATAAGTAGTTGCATCTGTCATCCTTTATAATCACTGTTATTGAGACCATCTCTATGTGAGATGCAGCAAAAATCATCCATTACGTATCATTCCCAGCCCAGAGAATTGTTAAAACATTGTAAAATACTGTCTTGGTAAGAAAATCCTACTGCTAAAATTGAGGCAGGAGAATTTTATTAACCAAAAAATAATAACACATATTCAAGCTTAATCTTTCACAAATTATAAGACCTAAGTTGAAAGAATACTTCTGGAGATAAAAGGAATGGAATCAAGATTACAGGACTGTATTTCCTATAGCTGAAAAAGTAAAGTATCCTTTTCTGTTTGAAACCAAATCAGGAAAATGAATGATTTTTGTATCATTGAGAGAATACTTTCATCATGTGTCCGGATGAATAACTCTTTTGGAAGGAATAGGACCATTTTGCCCTAATCAGAACATTAGAAAATAGTTGAAAATAATACCTTTCTTTACACCCTAGGAACTTAAAGGTCAAACCTTATCCAGTTGAAAGAAGCTTTTCCTTTCCTTGGAATTACGAGAAGAAAGTCCTGCTTTCTTTATGATGATTCTTTGTTTTATACCCTTTGATGCTCCAACAACAAAAGACATGTACACAGAAGGCTTCACTAACATATATCTTTCAAGAATACTTGAGAGCGCCTGGGAAGAATACTGCTACATCCCACAAGAAAAGTCATCTGGTAATCAGGGCTCACTTGGTAGCAACTACATTGTTTAATGTCCTAGATCGGAAATGTCCTTAACTGTAGAGTTTCACTCACTCATCCATTCACTAAACAAATACCTATTGAGTATCTACTGCATGCCAGGACTAGGAATGTATCTGTAAACAACATCCCTGCTACCTTGGAATAATACAGTGCAAGATGCAGGAGGGTAATGGATATTTAACATGTGAGAAAGTAATATGTACTATGAAGAAAAATGTACATAATAAAATAATTAAGGGAGATCATAGGGGCTGTGGTAGAGAATGTGCTTTCATATCAGATGGCCAGAGAAGCCCCTCTGGTAATGTGGCATTTAAGCAGAGACCTGAGGAAAATAATGGAGTGAGTCAGCTATCTCAGAGTGCTCCAGGCAGAAGGGAAAGTAAGTCACAGTGGCCAATGGTATGAAGGCAGGAGTATGCTTTCCATGTTTGAAGACATTGTAGATGAAGTAGAGAGAAAGGAAGGGTGGTGACCCTTGTAACATTAGTTACAATGTTACAGTCCCTTGAAGGTCAAAGTAAAGACTCATACAGTCCCTTGAAGGTCATACAGTCCCTTGAAGGTCAAAGGAAAGACTTTTATCCTAATATGAGTGAGATACTGCAGCATTTTAAGCAGAGGAGTGACACAATCCAGTTCACATTTTGAAATTAATAATTTGGAAGTCATGTAAAGTATAAAGAGAAGTGAGAGTAGAAAGAGACTGGCTAGAGGCTTTTGCAGTAATGCATATGAGAGGGGATATGAGTTGGATAGCAGGGAAGTGCATGAAGACAGTGCAATTGCCTAAATTTGCTGATGGATTAGAAGTGTAAAAAAAAAAGTGGTCAAAGACGATGGCAAGGCTTTGGCCTAAGCAATCAGAAGCACAAAGTTGCTATTTACCAAGAATATGGATCTAAAAATATACACAGAAAGTTAGGTGTCCCCAGGAAAAGAAAGATGAGACATAGCTTTTGTGATACAAAGGAAATCATTTTGTTTTCTGAGATCTATTTGCCCTAGCACACTTCTTCTTCTTCTTCTTTTTTTTTAAAGACTTATTTATTTTAGAGAATGAGAGAGAGAGTGCAAGAGGGAGGAGTGGCAGAGGGTGAGGGAGAGAGTATCTCAAGGACAACTCACAGAGCATGGAGTCAGATCCAGGACTCTATCCCATGATCCTGAGATCAGGACCTGAGCAAAAACCAAGAGTCAGAAGGACAACCAACTGAGCCTCCTAGGTGCCCCTGCCCAAGTACACTTCTTGCAAAACTTTCTAGGAGGTGTCAGAATTGCAAAGAAATGCAAAAACTTCAGTAATTATGGGTTTTAAGGGGACAAATGGTATCCAAAAACTAAGTACCAGGCCCGGAAATAACCTAACCATATCAGAGGCAATAACTCAGTGGTTAAAACTCCTAGTGCTATTCCAAAAACAAGCAAGGCCTGCATGCCTTATCTGAGATAACAAGCCCTAGACTCCATCCAGTTTATATTGCCTCTGGGTACATGACCATAGCCCCTGTCCCTTGTCTCATTATAATGTTAAAACCTCCACCCAAGGAGGAGGTTTTAAATAAAAATTTTTAAAAATGAGTAATCAACTGTTAAGTACAGCTCATTAGTCAAGTAAAATGAAACCTGAGAAGTGATCATTGGATTTTTGCAGTGTACAGCCCCTTGGAAACTTTGATTAGAGCACTTTTGGGGGAAGACATAGGGAAGGAAACCTGACCGAGTGAAGTCAAGAGAGAATGAATATCACTTCTAGCCAAAATGGAAAATTTACTATTCTGCTTGAAACAATCAAAGGAAATAAAAACAGGGAAATATGAAATAATGTTTTTTAAACTTTTATTTAAATTCAATTTAGTGAACATAAAGTGTATTATTAGTTTCAGGGGTAGAATTTAGTGATTCATCCGTTACATATAACACCCAATGCTCATTATATCAAGTGCCCTCCTTAATGCCCATCACCCAATTAATTACCCCATCTCCCTACCCACCTCCCTTCCAGCAACCCTTACTTCATTTCCTTTAGTTAAGAGACTCATGATTTGCCTCCCTCTCTGTTTTTACCTTAATTTTCCCTTACCTTCCTATATGGTCATCTGTTTTGTTTCTTAAATTTCACATATGAGTGAAATCATATAGTATTTGTCTTTCTCTGAGTTATTTCACATAATACACTCTAGTTCCATCCACATTATTGCAAATGGCAAGATTTCATTCCTTTTGAAATCTTGCCATTTGAAATAATGACTTTTAAGACACTGGATACCAGGCAATGCAGAGCAGTGATCCCTAAGACACTGGGAACAAATAAGTTAGCTGTATAGATGCTCCTGTTTACTGTCTTGAGAAAGTTTCCAGGCTGTAGCACCACAAGAAGGAAAACAAGACAGAGCCTGGTGGAATTGAAATGAGGCTGGGAGTCCAGGAAACTAAAAAAAGCTACAGTTCACAGGAACAAACAACACAAAGAACTCCAAAAATCTTCATAATATTGCCTTCAGTTTTTCAGCTGAGTCTTGATGAGACTATGCATATAAGGAAGTTCCTGAAACTGGAGAAAGAGCTAACAGAAAGAATTGCAGGGAACAGTATGTGACACTCACAGAGGTCCAGAAATAGAGAACATTGCCAGACTGGAAAATCTCACACTTCACAGGGCTTTGAATAAAGTAAAAGTGTCTTGCCTCAGCACTGTGGTTCCAATGTAACATGTTTTAAAAGAAGAATCCGAAAGATCAAAGGATTCCTAATAGCTGCGTTTCAGAACAAAGCTCAAGATGTGTAGGAACTGAAAAATATTCAGTACCCCTGGAGGTAAAATTGACAATAAATGTCATGCAATGAAAAATTACCAGGAATGGAAAAAAGCTTATAAATACAACCACAATGAAGAGAAAAATTAAGTAACAGATTAGATTCTGAACTGGTACAATTACCAGAAGTAGCAGATAAAGACATTAAAACAGGTATTATAATTACTCCATATATTCAAGCATGGACGATTTAAAAAAAAAGTTGCAAATCAGAACTCTATGGATGAAAACTATAATGCATGTGATCAAAAATAATATGGAGTGAATTAAAAAGCTAATTAGACATTCTAGAAAAGATCAGTGAACTTCTAGAAAGAAAAGCACTATCCAAAAGAAAACACAGAAAGAAAAAAAATAACTTAAAATCTTGTAAAGGATTATTCTATCAGTATCAGAGAAACAGGATAAAAAAGTTGTAACAGGGAAAAGGATATAAAAAACATTTGCCAAAAACAAAAAAAACAAACATTTGCCTTAGAGAGTACAGGTTGATGGGGTCAAACTCTGGCTGGAAGTTTAAAATAAAATTCTTGAATAAACTTGAGTGCTTCATTATAGGAAGTGCAAAGATTAGCTCTATCTGAATTTTATTTGTATTTTGCATTTTATTATTTATTTAGATGTTTAAGCTCTTGCACTAGGATTCTATAAATTGGCAAACACTGGCAAATTACATCTCCCAAAGAACTATAACCATACTTTCATACACAGTATAAATACGTGGTTGGACAAATATTAACATACATCACCATTTTATCAATTACATAGTAAAACTAATGACCAAGTATCCACATGTTAAATTGCACAACATAAAAGACATATAAAATATTAGGGGTCTACTCAACTTCTTAGCAGAAACCCACTTTTTTTTTTCAAAAGTGGTTGGGAAAATAAGGGGGAAAAAGATTATACTTCAAACAAAAATAATAATTGATGAACAACTTTTAGTATGTACAGAACAATTCAAAGAATTTCAGAAATTTGATGATTGAAGATTATTTTAAGCATGATTACAATGCATCTCTACCTTTTAGAAAATATTCAGTAAATTAAAGGACATATCCTACATGTTCTGCACAAGACTAAAGCAACATTTTATGAAAAATATTTAATAAGGCTCTATTCTTTTCAGATTCCCCCTATTAAGTTGTACCCCAAAGTGTAAACATTAAATTATAGGCTAATGTTAAGGCTTTTTTGCCTGAAGTCATTAAAGACACGTGCTTCTGTACAATGTAGATTTTCAAAATGGAGGTTTTTTCATAATACAAAAGGAAATTTATATAAAGGCTTTAAGTAATCAATGTAAGATTTGATTAAAAATCCAACAAAAATCAATGGTATACACCTGATATGAGTTGGTACATGTATGAGAGATGTAAACCAACAATGAGTAGAAAATAACTATATAACCATGTACTTTCAGTGTTCGAAATGACTGAAGAAATAAAGTACCTAAGGTCTAGAGTATTCATAGTTCCTGGGATTTTAGTTCCGTGTGATAACTGAAAATATGTCAGTCATGTTGGATATTTTGGCAGCTAATATCCCCCAATTTTTAATATTTTGATAAGATTCTAGCATGAGAAGAGATAAGACTTATAAGTCAATTATGTATGATTTTAGGAAAGGCACATTCAATTGATACAAAGGAAAAGTGCATTTTAAATGCTACACAGTATCCAAATAGGTGGACTGTGACTGAAACATAGAGATGATAATTATGTCAAATTTGTGACCTGATAAAACTGCTTTTCAAAAAGCCTATGGAAGCTTCCTTATACTTAGTCACCATACCACCATGTTGGCTAATACAAATGACAAATTAAGTCCTGTCTGAAATTCCAATACCATCAGGAATGCCAGTTTTATTGAATACAACATGTGTTTCCATGGCCAGTTGGAATTTGGAAGCACATTCACATTTTAAGACAATACTACTCAAAACACAAAAGTTGCTTGCTGTTGAAAGCTCCATGCTACTTTTATTCAAAGAAGGCCAACCCAGAAAATAAAGGAATTAAAAACCACATTAATGAAGAAAAAATTTATGAATTGAACCTACTTACCCAAGAGAAAAGACTTGATGCATAGAGACAGAATGTGTGTGTGTGTGTGTGTGTGTGTGTGTGTGTGTGTGTGTGTGTTGCAGGGAGGAGTATATAGATGTATATCCAGTGGGGTGTCTGTTCTTTACTTTTCAGGATTACTGTAGTCTCTGTTTTCTAAGAGGTGAATCAGAACTTCCTGGCCATAACCTCTTCACTAACTTGCTTTACTTTCAGAATAAAATTCAAAATTTTCACCATGTGTTACATTGTCTTAGCCCCTGCTTGCTTTTTCATATTTAGTACCTTTCATCCTCTGCATATTTACTCTGTGCTCTACCAACTGAAAGATGCATGCTTTCCTACTTCTGTCCCTTTTTTTTTTAAAAAAAAAAAAAAAAAAGGCTGGTTAAGAGTTAATTCGAGAATCCAAGCTCTTTCCTACTTATCTAGTTTCTTTCTTGCTCGTTGGAATCTGATTACAGTATATGGCTAGCTTTAGAGGCCAGCCTAAAAGTGATATACACACTTCTTGGTACCGTCAGTACAGAAAAAGAGCGTAGAATATGCCTTTAACTTTGGAGCCATCTGCCTCACTTACTGACTCCCAAGGGAGAATGTCAGTTCCCATGCCACTGTGTGGCCTTTCCAATTCAGGGATTATCGAGTTCCCGCTGATGACTTCTGCTCCAAAGGCTGCTTTTAGCAACGCAGAGGGCGCTTGTCGATGGAAGCTGTATTTTTAAAAATGCTGCATTCCCTCTATTCTAAAAATAGTTCCTGATAGTTCTCATCATCTAAAAGCCCCTTGGATAAATTAACCCAGATGTACATCTTCAAATTTATAGGATCTGTCTGACTAGGAAATTTTCACATGGGTATAAAATTCCAAAGATTGAAAATAAATGAGAGGACTTGTATAATATTTTGAGCTCTGTGGACATAAACTGCTGTATACATCTAAGGCACAGTAGAATGACAGTAGAAAAAAAATGGGGGGGGGGGGGACTTAGGAGAACTACTCAATCAAACAGGAAAGCAAGGCTCCTCACTAGTTTGTAGTCAGGTTGGTAAGAGACAGCTCTGCATTCAAGGACCCATGATCTGGATGAATGTTTCCCAAACTTTTCCCTTTGTTTTTTCCATGGACTGTCTATCTAATCTGCAAGTTCAATGAAGAAAAGAAGGAAAAACACTATTTTTTCTTTACGTATTGGTGTCATAAAGTTTCCTAAACTAGCAAGAAATTATCCCTTCTTTAACACTTGTTTTCCATTTTTTTAAAAGATTTTATTTATTTATTCATGACAGACACAGAGAGAGAGAGGCAGAGACAGGCAGAGGGAGAAGCAGGCTCCTACAGGAGTCCTGGGACTCCAAGATCATGCCCCCCGCCTAAGGCAGACACTCAATCGCTGAGCCACTTGTTTTCTTTCTCCTTCTTCCCCTCATCCTCCTCCTTTTCAAGTAACATTTAGATTCCCTGGTAGAACTTAAGAGCACTGCCTCACTTTCTTCCCACTCCAGATACCCTTTCTGCCCAAGGGCAGACAACTAAGGTAGCAAGGGTTCCAGAAATCCTCCTCCTTCCCACTGTAACCTCACAGATGTCAACCTTACCCTAGTTCTGTGAACTGCACCCCGACCTGCTTTTCTGTTACATTCAGTATACTGACTCTCTAGAGATCTTGCTAAAGTAAGGCCATCAGGAATGTTTTTCTCTTGCCTCTTCCCATTTGTCCCTCAGGGAGACAGACCAACATCACTGCTACTGTCACACTATTTCAAAGTGGGGCAGATATGTTTTAGGAAATATGGTAACTGTATCATACTAGCCTAAAAGCATATATATCCCACTTCCCCAGGGAGAGTGCGGCCATCCCACAACCTCTCCAGAGCTGCCTCTCCTTTTATCTCTTCAGGCCTCTGAGATACCCATCTGGTATCTCTTCCCTCTTTTGTTCTGGGAAAGTGGGTGGAGAGATAGCGGCCATTTGAAGCTATTGAGGTATGGGGAGCCTAGTTTCCACAATTTATAAACTTAGAAAATTTTGTTATTAGTCATGATTCATCAATCCTTTTCTAATCTCAGATCTTTATTTTCCACAAGTCTAGACTATACAGAAAATCCCCCAAAGCAACAACAACAAAAAAATCTGTGTGGCTGTTTTTCACTCTTTAGGACTTCAGTTCTAGTATACTTAGAATTCAGGACACTTCTGTTGGGATACTACTTGTAAAAACCTCTAAATTACTATCTCTGAGACCTGGAAACCGAGTCAGAATCAACATAATCAAATGAGGAAGTC
This sequence comes from Vulpes vulpes, assembly GCF_048418805.1. Lineage (NCBI taxonomy): Eukaryota > Metazoa > Chordata > Mammalia > Carnivora > Canidae > Vulpes > Vulpes vulpes. The sequence goes on from NC_132785.1 coordinate 97,764,609, forward strand.
AGAAAGAAATGCACAATTTGCATGAAGAACTACGTGCATTAAAAATGTATATGGTTTGCATATTTCTATAAATATACAAAAAAGACTTACAGCACCACATTGAAAGCACAGTAGGGGGGAAATGCCATAAAGTTTCAGTGAGCAATGTATGAGAACTAAAAAATAATTGGATGAAGTTAGCTTTTCTAATTTAAAGCGTGTATTATGCAATTGATAGTCACTTAATAGGGTATTATTCAGCACTTAAGTGGGCAACAATTGAAAGTGCCTTATCTGGCCTATCTGTGACTGTGTTCATTGCCATGTAACAAATCATACTAAGACTCTGTGGTCTAAAATATCAACAGTCATGTTATAATCATCTCTCACAGACTCTGGGTTTACAACTTTGGGAGAGCCTGGCCTGGACCCCAGTTCAAGGTCTCTCATGTAGTAACTGTCAGACCAAGGTTGGAGATGGAACAGCAGAGAACATTAAGGGATTGGCAAGGCATCTCTCCATCACTTTGCGACCCCAGACCTTCTCCATACTGTTTGGTTGTATGAGTTAACTGAGACCCTCACAACTCTGGTGAGCTCAAGGCAGTTGAACTGCTTACATGGTAGTTCCAGGCTCCAGAGTAAAAGTACTGGGGAACAAGAAGAAGCTTTTTATGAACCAGCCTCCATGGTTACATAACATTACTTCTGCCCCAATAACACCACTTCCAAGATTTACAGGGAGGGAGTATAGACCCTTATTTCTCAGTGGGAGCAAGTGTCAAATAATGTGGGGCCATATTTTAAAATCTCCACATTCTGTACTCTGGCCAAAAATTATTTTCATTATTCCCACACTCAAAATACAGTCACTTTCTCCTAATAGTTCCCACAAATCTGATCTCATGATAGCATCAGGCTCAGGCTTGGTGTCCAGCAACTCATTACGAACGGGCATGAGATTCCTTGGGCTAGTTTACTTAGACACATCTCCTGAGCGTCATTCCTCTCAATTTTAAGATGTGCAAATTAAGATTAAAAGATACTTGCCTTCCATACATCCTATATACAATGATAGGGTAGGTATAGGATAAACTTACGTGTATTCAAAAAGAAAAGTGGCACAACTATTCAAAAGGGATGGTAGTGAAAATGGAAGGCACAAAGGCCATTGACACAGAGCAGTTTTTGTTTTTTGTTTTTGTAATTGAAGTATAGTTGACACACAGTGTTGCATACAATAGTTTCAGGCCTACAACAAAGTAATTTGCCAAGTCTCGTCGTTGTGCTATGCTCACCATGAGTGCAGCTATCATCTGAGACACAGCAATTTTGAAACCTAGAGAGGCACATTTTTCCAGTTGATTAGGAGCCAGTTCTCCCTGGGATTGATTCTCCAGAGTTCTTAGTTCCATCTTGTGTGATCATGGCTCTGTCACTGAGTTATCCTTCCTCAGTGGATGAAAAAAGAGACCGTGTATACAACTAAGTCATTTTCTCAGACTCTCTCCTGCCTGTAGGGATTCAGAGATCCAAACGCTATTTTGTGTTTTGTGTTGTCTTTGTCCTGTTCTGTTCACATTGATACAATTACTTTAAAAATGATATGGGCTTTCTGTGTACTAATTTATAATCGGCCTCATTAGAGATCAAGCCCACAAATCCTTTCGAGATAACCTCTTTTTTACCTTGTGTTCCCTGTGGGTGTTTTGTGGGAAAATTCTCCTAAGATTCATGAGGACCTATTATTTAACGGGGGTGGGTGGGGTGGGTGGGGAGGGAGGATGTTTGCCAGGCATGCTCTTAAAATATTTACGAGGCTTTTTTTTTTTTTTTTTTTTTTTTTTTTGTGGTTTGAAAGATCCGTGTAGCACAAAGTAAAATTTTTTTCAGGTCTTAACAAGGAATCTTTTAGGTCCACTCTGGATTCGGTGTTTGCCCTGACGCCACTTCTTAATTTGAACATTGTATTTTATTTTATTTTTGCTATTTGGAATAACTGGAAATAAGAAATACTTATTTTAAAACCTAGCAAGCCCTGGATCCTTTATATTTCCTCCAAATTTTACAAGAAAATTAAGAAATTCCTTTCTGTAGTTCATCTGTCTATGCCTCTAACCTATCGTACATGGTTAAAGAGCTTACGCTTCCACTACTTTGCCCCAATACCTTAGCCAGATCCATCAGCTCATGAGGTACATTTTCTATTTTCAGTATTACTCTAATTAAGGGTTTTTGTTAAGCGTTCGGCTACTCTGTGAAATGAATCTCTTTTCCCCCAGCTTTGAATAACATTTTTCTCAATTTCCTTTCAGCCCTTATGAACAACCTCCTTGAGGGCTGTCCAGGTTTTGTTTGCAATCTCCTCAAGTCTGCTCAGCTTCATCTTCCACTTACCCAAAGCCAGTGTCAGCTATTTTATTTTCATTTTGTGTGTGTGTGTTTTGGAATTATCTCCTTAATATTAAGGAAAATCATTTTTAAGATTTTTTTGAGGATAGCTGATGCACAATGTCATGTTAATTTCAGATTCAACTTTTCTATGTGTTATGCTGTGCTCACCACAGGTATGGCTACCATCTGTCACTACTGAACACTTACAATACCATTGACTATATGTCCATACTGTACTTTTTATCCCTGTGGCTTATTCATTCCATAACTGGAATTCATTTTAGGTTTGTGTTACAGACACAGTCCTGTTTGAGATACCAGTTTTGTTCTGATTCTCTGTTAGTGCATGAAAAATTAATCCAAAATTTAATGGCTTAATACAGCAATCATTTTGTCATGTCTCACCTTTTCTCTGGGTCAGGAATTCTCAAAGGACACACAGTACACTTCTGCCCTAGTGTCTTCGTGAAGTTGCACTTGGTTGGTGGCTGGAGCTGGAAAAGCAGGAAGCTGGGGCAGTGGGCAGCCTGCTAGGCTTACATAAATTCTCTCATGCAGTCTCAGGGCTTTTCCCTCTGATTTCTGCATATGGGCAATTAGTTCTTCCTCATAGCATGGCATCCTCAGGGCTCTTGTACAAGCACTCCAGTGAGCAAGACAATAGCTCTGTTTCCTTTTGTGACTTTACTTCAGATGTCACTTACCCTCATTTCCTTGCAGTTACAAATTCTCCCAAAGTAAGGGGGGAGGACATAGATAGACCCCATCTCTCAATGAATTTGTGACTCTTTTAAAACTGCCATGTTGACTTTGGTTTATTTTATTCATACTTTTAAAATAAGGTCATAAGTTTCTTAACCATGAAGTCTAAGTCTCCTACAAAAATATTCTGAGAATTGGGGCAGCTCAGGTGGCTCAGCGGTTTAGCGCCACCTTCAGCCCAGGGCCTGATCCTGGAGACCAGGGATGGAGTCTCATATCCGGCTCCCTGCATGGAGCCTCTGTCTCTGTCTCTGTCTCTGTCTCTGTCTCTGTCTCTCTCTCTTTCTCTCTGTCACAGAGAATAAATATATAAAATCTTTAAAAAAAAATTCCGAGAATCCAATTCTCACCTTGGGATGGAAGTACTGTGATACTAATATGAGTAACTGTATTGTGGACTTTTAAGTGCCAGATAACGTGGTAGAAGGGTATCTTAACCACCTCCTCTTTGGCCTTCCTGCTCTCCTAAAACAACAGCTTGGACCAGACTCCAGAGATTCAACTTCCCTGTATGTGAAATATTTCTGCTTTGTTCAGTTAGTCCCCATTTCTGACCATTGCCTCTTAAAATAAGGGATATTTTAAAACAATTACACTAAATGGCATGATCTTTGAGCAACCTGACCTTCTGCTCTGAAGAGTGTTTCCATTGCACAATTGACTTCCTTGCCCTTACGAAGGACCTGAAATTGAAGTTATTTCATTATATCTATCTCTTAGCATAAATATCTATCTCATTGGAGTAGTGTGTTCATTATAACAGGTGAAAGGGGACATTATGGCTGCTTCATAATAACAGGCTGTAAAGCAATCCTGATGGCCATGAAATTCCCATAATCTTGATCTAATTTCTGCTAAGGGAAACATGCAAATGAAAAGGTTTATCATATCAACATGCAAATGAAAGGGTTTATCATAACACTTGGTCGTTAAGAAAAAAATTTGTTTTTTTTTTCTTCTAGTCATTTTCATTTGAAAAGCTGACCAGGGTTTCAGGCTTTCATATTAAAATAAAGCACTTAAATAATTGAAGTACTGCTTGGTTTTTAAAAACAGTTTTTAAATGACATGTCATTACATAAAACTCTTGGGTTAAATGTACATTTCAACTTAATTTCACTGCCTATCGTCCATCACAATAATTTTGGTATCATAACAGGTGTACAGATGATGAATTTAAAGTGAAGACTCTTGCCTTGAATTTTACTCTTTTAATGAGACACACTTTAATTTTCAGTTGATAGCCTAATAAGATTGGCCAGACCCAGATCTACCTACAGGTTTAATTAGGGAGTTCTCTGTATTAAATACAGAAAAAATATACTGTGTAAAATAAGAAAGATCTAGGTAGCTGGAGTCAGAGGAATTGACATTTTAGAAGATCTTTATCTTTCTTATTCAAAAAGTTACTTAACTATAAAGTACTCTTAGTTCATACCCATTACATTCTTCAACTCATCAGATGCATAAGTTTGTATAGTCTGACCGCCTATCTCTATTTTGTATTAGCAAATAGGAGCCACTTATGATAAATCTTAGTAGGTATAATTAATCACATAAAGGATAAAACATAAAAAAATACATTGCTATTACCAGTTTCTCTTAGCCTTATGGCCTATTTTGTTAACCAGAGCCCCACTTGGCACAATTGTCTTGGCAAGTCTATGAAAAGAGGTAGTTTCTTCCTAGAAAATGAGGTAGGAACTTAATAGAAGTTAGGTGCTGCTGCTTCTACAATATGAGAAGGAACCAATATGTACAGACTATGATCTGATTGATTGGTTGATTCATTCATTGATTAATTAATTCATTCAACGAATATCACATATTATAAATCATGTGCCATTCAGAGAGGACCTTCTATATGTGCTTATCCTGACTTTTAACAAGCACACAGATCTTATTTCCTTTATTTAGGACAAATGAGAGAGCAGACAAGCTTTGGATTTTAATTGACTTCCAGAAAATCCTGAAAGAAAAGCTCAAGAGGAGTGACTATGTTTTTTGTTTGTGTCAAGTTTTTATTTAAATTCTAGTTAGTTAACATATAGTGTAATATTGGTTTCAGGAGTAGAATTTAGTGATTCATCACTTAAGAATGGCTGTCTTTTGGGGCACGTGGGTATCTCAATCGGATAAGCATCCAAATCCTTGATTTCAGCTCAGGTCATGATCTCAGAGTAATGAGATCAAGCCCTGCATCAAGTATGCCTAAAATTCTCTCTCTTTCTTACTCTCTCTCTCTCTCAAAAACGAACAGTTGTCTTTTAACATCAGAAATCAAAACCTGAATGTAATTGGTTTCAAGAGTCAAATTTGATATAATAAGAAAAAAAAATCCTTCAACTGAATAATCTTTTGCATTTCCATACATCTCCATAACTTTTCACTTTCTTCTTAAATTGTCTTCAATATTATTTTGCATGTGTCTTGGAAATTGTTCACAGAATTTGTTTGGAAGTCTTAAAATTAATTTGAGCTTTGAAAGTAATAATTATTTTATTCCTAGAAAAAACTCACTGACAATACACCAATTAGCATGTTGTAGGGGGTGCACATGTGTCTATATATTCACACACATAGTAACTTTCATCTTTATGCTATATACTCTAAAAAACTTTTTCATATGAGATTTCTGTATTGTTACAAAGGAATTGGGATGAATAAAAATCAGATATGTATCCTTATTTTAAAAATTAAACCATAACTAAGTTTACCTAAGTAGAAACTCTACAAATCAGGGTTGTATCATAGGAGCAAACTTCTATGAATGACTTAGAATGAAGAATTTATTTTAGGGATTGGATGTTACACAATTTTGGAGTAGGCTGTGTAAGCCACTGTTTCTATGTCTTAGGCTTCAAGTCATTACAGGTCATCCAGGTAGACAGTCAGAAAACAGCAACCTGAAAGGATGGAAGAAGACATGGAATGGCAAATGGAACCTAAGAAGACAAATGGGAACTCATGTCTGTCTCTTACCATATCCAACCTCAATGCCAATGGTATGTGGGAGACTCTGGTGGTCATCACATGGTAGCACATGCACCTGTGCGTGAGCCAAAGCCTGGTGCCCTGCATGAGTCTTCAGAACTGCCTTATTTCCATCTTCCAAATCTTGTGCATAATATCTCCTGAGAGCCATGCAAAACCAGAATCATATGGAAGAGTTCTAAAAACATGGTTTAGCTTCACTAAGTTGACCCAGTACAGAGCCACTCAAGAGAGACATGTGGCAGAGTCCGAGTCTTCTGAATTAAGTCTTTTCCCACTATATTTTCCAAGACTAATGTCTGGCAATAAGCTGATGTCCAGCATCAGCCATCGAGGAAGCAGAGCCCAGAAGACAAACCACTCCCCCCCAAAAAAAATCCAGTACACATGATTTGTGATGACTTCTATAGTGCTGTGATAAAATCAACCACCTTGCTCAACAAAGAGGAAGAAGAATCTTGTATTTTGGCTTGCGTACCAGGCACATTTCAATAGAAAATTAACCTTTGCTTTGATCCTACCTACCTTTCATCGTTTATGCTCCTGTCTCAAAAAAATACTCTGTTTAGGCAGTTCTTTTTTTTTTTTAAGATTGTATTTATCTATTCATGAGAGACATAGAGAGAGAGGCCCAGAGACATAGGCAGAGGGAGAAGCAGGCTCCATGCAGGGAGCCTGATGTGGGACTCGATCCTGGTACTACAGGATCAGGCCCTGAGCCAAAGGCAGATGTTCAACCGCCAAGCCATCCAGGCGTCCCAAGACAGTTCTTATAGATAAATATAATCATGAAAATAGTTGTGACGATTAGATTAACCATATAATTGTCATAATTTACTTTGCTTCAGTGAAAGTAATTATGTCCTTGTGTTGAGCCATCAGATTGCCAATCATATGAAAAGCCACTGCTTGGCCAGGACTATCAGGTATAATTAAATATGCAGAGACTTTTATCCCCTACATTTATGTTTGTCTAGCCAATAAGCAAGACTTACTAAATGGCAAATCTAAATCTATAGGAAAAAATAAATTATAAAAATGTCCTCTTCTCGTTTCCAAGGCACCACTTCTCCTGGTCTTTCTCCATCTCCCTGTTAAGGGGAAAGAAACCGGGCCTTAGGAACCATGGGTAAGCCTAAAGGTTGTGTATTCCATTGTCTCTTAGCTGCAGTATGTAGAGCCAGTCGAAATATGCAAGACCCAGGGGAAAAGAAAACCAGTTGGGCATTTCTTCTAGATGAGCACAAGGGGCTAGAGAGAAAATAAGAATTCAGGCATACAGAAATAGGGAAAAAACAAGATGAAGAATAGGGGTAAAGGTAGAAATAAAAGGTATGTGCCAAAACTCTTCAGGTAAACTTTGTTTATAGGTGTGGGCAAGGAGAGCCCTTGTGCCATTAACTTTTAGAAGAACTCTGTAGCCTACTAGAAATGAAACTCAAACCAATGCAGAGAACTACACCAAATACAAAAGTGGTCATTACTATACAGAGCCTAGAGTCTGGAGTTAAGAAGAGAGAGGGCTGGAATCAAATACTGTAGAGATTGAAAAAGAAGGATCAAAGCCTTAGAGTTTCCTCCAGAGTACACTTAAGCTTTGAGGCCTACCCCAGAGTTGCCCACCATGACTATATATAGTCCATTCTTCCCAATTGTTCTAATGCTAGGATGGATTTGTTAAAATTGTGAAGTACTTGATAAAAGCATATCTGTGATCTGTTTAACATCTTTTCCACTATATCTAGTACCACCTAGTAAGAGAACAAATCAGCAAGGTCTATTATTCACAAGAAATGTTTCCTGGTCAGTAACAATAGTTCTCATGCTTGCTGTGGAGATCCAGAGGAGCAGCTGTTGTGAGCAAGTGTCAGCACCTGGGTTTGTGGCTGGGGTAATATTTGATTTCTTAATAATAGTTGCTACTCTTTTTCCCCCTATTTGCTCAGCTTTTTATTTTTTAGAAGGGAGGGAAAGGCAGGTACAAAAAACTGCCATAATATTATATCAGAACCTTTACAGAAGCTCATGAGAAGAGAAAAACATGAAAATAATAGAGTTCCAAAAAACATTTTCTTTTGAGGAAAGGGACAGTTAAATTTACTCTAGAATCACCCAAACATGAAGTGAGGGTTTCATCTCCTCCATCTACCTTCAGAATTTGGAAAGGCCTGAGTTGGCAGATGGACTGACCCAGGCCCATTTGCTAGGAGATTGAAAACCTAAGGGTGCTCATCCCAAGAGAAAAATGGTGTGCTAATGCAGGTTCAGTTCCTTAACTGATGGATAGGCAGTGATAGTTTCAGTATAATAGATATTACTTGAATTTCCTCATTTTCTTCATAGCTCTTGCCTAGATTCTAGGGATATAGAAAGGCATAATTAAAATTTTAGAAAGCTGTTTTACTAAACTCTAATATTTTAGGATCCCTTTATCTCAGTATAACACAAGTTTTAAAAGGCTCACTTCCCTCCTGTGTAACAGATCCCCTGAGGATCTGGCATCTTGTGTTCTTCAGTTTTTCTGTGACAGTCCCAGGCAGAGGGTGATATCCAGAGGAGCCATGGAAAGATCTACTAGGAACAGACTTATTTGTACATAACTGAAAAACTCTCCCTGGAGATATCCAGAACTATAGGAGGCTGATTTAAAAAAAAATAAAGATTTTATTTATTTATTTATTTGATGGGGGTAAGGGGAGGAACCGACTGCACATGTGCATAAGCAAGGGGAGGGGCACAGTGAGAGCAGGAAGCCTGATGCAAGGCTCAATCCCAGGACCCCAGGATCATGACCTGAGCCAAAGACAGACACTTAACCCACTGAGCTGCCCAGGCACCCCAGAGTTTTGATTTTGAGGAGGGAAAAATATTTTCAAAGGACCTGGGTATCTTGCTTCAGAAAGTGTGAGCAAATCCCAATTAAATATGGGTTGTTATTACATGTGTGACACTTTACCTACCTAGATGTTAATGACACTTGAGGGATATTAGTTATAAAAATAATTGGGAACTGTATTAGTTTTATAGGGCTGGTATAACAAAATACTATAAACTGAATGGCTTAAACAACAGAAATTTATTTTCTCACAGCTCTGGAAGCTAGAAGTCTAAAATTAAGGTGTCAGTAGGATTGGTTCCTTCTGAAGGCTCTGAAGGAGAATCTGTTGCAGGCGTCTCTCCCAGCTTCTGGTGGTTGCTGGTAATCCTCAGCATTTGTTCTGGCTTGTAGAGGTATCCCTCCAATCTCTGCTTCAGTCTCCACATGCTGTTCTCTCTCTGTGTATATCTCTGTGTCCTCTCCTGCTAGTATAAGGACACTAGTCATTGGATTTAGGGTCCACTATAATCCAGGACAACCTCATCTTATCTGATTGCATCTGCAAAAATTCTGTTTCCGAATAAGGTTGAATTTTGTTAACTCATCTGAGTTAACATGGACAGTGACTTTTATCTTCTGTCAGAATGTTTATACATTTAAACTCCTAACTTTATCTGCAATCCTGAGTCCTCAAAGGGACTAGTGTGTGCATCAAGTCATAACTGAAACAAAAAACAGCAAAAGGCATATTCATACTCTGATCTACAAGAGAGGTTTGCTGTAGGAAATTTTACTTTTAATTATTTGAAGTGGCACTCTCCTTTGTGCCCATTCAGAAATCCAGAATGATTTTTATGTGGAATTCTCTTCTTGGTATGCTTAATTTAGGAAGACTTCTGATAATCAATTTATTAAAAAAATGAAAAATAAAGGTTGCATCAGATTTCAGAACGAGGGTCCAGAAAAACTGCTTGAATCAAGGGTTTGAAAGAAGAGTGGTTAGTGAAAGTCACACATGACAAGATCAGATAAAAGGTAACAGGAAGTCTGAGATTCTAAAACCTTTTAGTTGGCAATAGTTTTCCTTTCATCCAATCTGAGGAGGAAAAGGAGAAATCTATATAAAAGCAGTTTATTCTTCTAATACTTAAAACCATCATGTTCTTTCTAGCTTTAAAGGAAATGGCAAGAGACCAGAGTCATCTTTGCTAGCAGTTCCATTTGAAGTCTGAATAATCCCCATTTCCATCTTCTGGAGTTACTTTATATTATTCACATCTATGCTTCGTACTGTTTGCTATCAATTTCCTTTTGCATAATTGATCAAGAACTAAAATTACCTACATTTGTTATTGGCAAAGGAGATGTTACTAGCCTCATATAAGTATACCTTTAACATTTTTTTTTCTAACACAGCCTCATAAATCCTTCATTAGCATAAAAACAATATAACAAAGGAAAAAGTCTTTAAATGAATGATGGCTGATGAGGTCATTTGGGGTACCATAAATATGCATTTTTGCCTTTTTCAAATATGGTCATCACTTTATAGTTAGTGCTAAACGTTTTGTCTACCATAGTGACTGAATTCTTTAAGCCCGAGAATTATGCCATATTCATATTTGGGACCCAGATTTGGGCATTGTGCCTGACAGAGAATAGTATTCAATGAGTGTTGAATGGAGTTGAAAATCCTGTTAAGACCCTACACTAGGAATGCCTGGGTGGCTGCCTTTGCCTCCATCTTTGTCTCAGGGTCCTGGGATGGGGTCCCACATCTGGCTCTCTGCTTCTCCCTCTTCCTCTGCCGCTCCCCTAGCTTGTGCTGTCCCTTTCTTTCTCTCTCTCTTCCTTTCTCTCAAATAAATAAGTAAAATCTTAAAAAAAAAAAAAAAGAGCATACACTGTTTTCTCAAACACAATATGCCTTGTTTTTGTTTCAAAGGAAAAAGTTTGGACTATTTTCCAGGCCTCTTCAGAAGAACAATGGTGGAATGGTGGAAGATAAGCTCTAAGGGAGGTTTTTCTCTTTTTTTCAGATGCCTTCTTTGTCAGTGATGTGTTCTGCAGCTAGATCTAATTAAAAGCACCTCACATCAGGTGGGTTTACTCTTTGGGTAAGAGCTCAGAGTTCTCTTCTACAAAGTAAAAGATAGCTGCAAGAGTGAATTTAGGTTTTATATTACATCATTCTCATTCTAGTTTGAGATTTGAAGTGATTATAAATATAGTTTGTTATTTTATTTCTACTGTATTTGCCTTGTATCATTGCCATAAGTATCATACATTTATATGCATTTCAGCTTGAAAAAATCTAGCTGCTGGCAATCATTTAAAGAATTATCATCAGTTATATCACTAGTTTAAATATAGATTGATAGACTTCTGGATTTGCTACATCAGAAAGAAACTTTATTCACAGAGGAAGACATGGACATGGCCAACATGCACATGAGAAAATGCTCTGCATCACTTGCCATCAGGGAAATACACATCAAAACCACAATGAGATACCACCTCACACCAGTGAGAATGGGGAAAATTAACAAGGCAGGAAACAACAAATGTTGGAGAGGATGCGGAGAAAAGGGAACCCTCTTGCACTGTTGGTGGGAATGTGAACTGGTGCAGCCACTCTGGAAAACTGTGTGGAGGTTCCTCAAAGAGTTAAAAATAGACCTGCCCTACGACCCAGCAATTGCACTGTTGGGGATTTACCCCAAAGATTCAGATGCAATGAAACGTCGGGACACCTGCACCCCGATGTTTCTAGCAGCATTGGCCACAATAGCCAAACTGTGGAAGGAGCCTCGGTGTCCATCGAAAGATGAATGGATAAAGAAGATGTGGTTTATGTATACAATGGAATATTACTCAGCCATTAGAAACGACAAATACCCACCATTTGCTTCAATGGATGGAACTGGAGGGTATTATGCTGAGTGAAATAAGTCAATCGGAGAAGGACAAACAGTGTATGTTCTCATTCATTTGGGGAATATGAATAATAGTGAAAGGGAATATAAAGGAAGGGAAAAGAAATGTTGGGAAATATCAGGAAGGGAGACAGAACATAAAGACTCCTAACTCTGGGAAACGAACTAGGGGTGGTGGAAGGGGAGGAGGGCGGGTGTTGGAGGGGAATGGGTGACGGGCACTGAAGTGGAGTGGACACTTGACGGGATGAGCACTGGGTGTTTTTCTGTATGTTGGTAAATTGAACACCAATAAAAATTAATTAAAAAAAAAACAAAAAAAAAAGAAAGAAACTTTATGCTCATAGTTTCCTTCAATAGATATTTTCATGCCTAAAACCTAGAATACACAACTTAACTCATCTTTGGCATTCAAAACAAAATAAATAAGAAGTGGAAGAAATCCTATAACAGTGTTCTTCTATTACTGACAAGAAACACTCTGCCTTTATTCATGTTGAAAAGCAAAGTCACCCCAGGGAGAAATTGAAGCTCCTAGCAGGTGAAGGGAATGTCAGTTTTAGGACTTAGTGAAGGCTGGTTTTCACATCTTCTTTTCACTCCCTCCAGCACTTTGTGAAAGCAAAGTCTTAGGCAGTGGGCCAGACTAAAAGCTTGACATGAAATCTGCTATAATTTAGATCTTTCTAAGCAACAATGCTCTATCATAAAAAATCTGCTTTCATATATTTAAAAAGTAAAATATTTAAGAATGTTCTAGAATTTACATTTCTGAAGGTCCTTGAGATGATATAATTTTAAGCCCATAGCATAATACATTGCCACTGCAAGCTCACATTCTAATAAACTTTGTATATTGCAAAATAGGTTATCCCAAAAGCAAAATAATAATAACAATAATAATAATAGCTCTACCTATCATCTGATTTTTATTACTCATGATCTATCAGATGATTGTGGTTCAGCATGTTAGCTATAATGTAACAATTACAAGAGGTTATGGCAGTTTCCATTATGATTATTAGCAGTGTTATAATGACTCCAGTTAAGTTCATCCTTATAAAAACTGCATGTTTCATTAAAACAAAGAATTGATTAGAACTGTCACTTTTAATGGGAATATGATAGAAAGTTGAATTTCAATATCCTCTAATGCAGTATTATTATCATTAATGAGCTCTAGTTCTATGTAAGAACAAAAAAGTGTAAAACATAACAAACAAAAAACCTTCAGGGACAGCCCACACTTGTCTTCAACTTTCTAGTAGCACATTCAGAGGGATAAAATTCACTAGTAGTACATTTAAAGTATAAAATTGCTCCATGTACCACATTTTGGTAGTTATTTCAAATATTTACTTAAAATTCAGGTTTTTTTTAAAGATTTTATTTATTTATTCATAAAAGACACAAACAGAGTGGCAGAGACACAGACAGGGAGAGGCAAGCTCCCCACAGGGAGCCCAATGCAAGACTCTCTCTGAGGACTCCAGGATCCTGCCCTGAGCTGAAGGCAGATTCTCAACCGCTGAGCCATCAAGGCGGCCCAAGATTCAGTTTTTGATTTGGACTAGAGGGAAATGTATACAACCAGAACAGCTAAAGGTAATGTCACAAAATCAACTAGTCCTTGAAATATTATGCCATGGCCTTCACAGTGTTCTATTTGTTCTTAAGTGACACTCTGACAATGAATCTGCATTTATGCTTCAACATAGCAAACTAACAAACAAATCTCTGCTGAATTGTATCTTGAGAGAAGTTGAAATTCTGGGTATCACAACAAATATTTATGAGCATTGGAAACAAACAAACAAAAAAAACAATGCTTGAGAATTTCAGTACTAAAATGTCCTTTAGGAGATTATCTAGGCCATCCCAAAGCATGAAGTAGTATCACAACTAAATAATTATTCTATTTGAGACAATGGAGATTCCAATGAATTTTTAATCATCCCCAAAAAGTATTAAATAGCTTTTTTTTTAATTTATTTTTATTTTTTTATTTTTTAATAGCTTTTAGATGTAGGAAATTCTTTTATCTAATGAAAAAATTGTAGCCTAAGTAAAAGTTCCTTTGTTTTTGCAATTGTTATTGAGTGTAACAAAGAGAGAATATTGATACAGATCATGAGCAGCATATGGCCTCTATAGGCCCAAATGAAAATGAACACATGAGGTATATTTGAAAGTGGTTCTGGAAGAAATGGGCCAGCCCTCTTCATTCTTTTTTTGGACCACCTGCCACATCTAATCAATGATTATCTTCCAAGCTTTGACAGCACTTTGATCTCATTGGCAAAAGAATTGCTGGACTAGGGGATCCTATTCAGGATAGGACCATCTTCACACAAATCTGAAAAGTAAATGCTTACACCTCTTAGCATATATCCTTTTTAATCTATTCAAGTTTTTTTCCCACCACTTATTCAAGGAACGAGATTAATAGATATGTTCCCCATTGTCGAAATAGTGTTATGTTCTTCTTCTGCCCTGAACTTACCTCAAGGAATTTGAATAGGAACTTCCAACCCATTGTCCTAGCAGTTTTAAATTTTCTATTTCAAAATTTAATTACAAAATTTATTTCTTTGGAAATAAAATTTATATACAACAAAATGTCCATGTCTTAAGTGTACAAATTTTGGAATTTTGAAGAAGGCAGACACCTGGGTAACTCATACTCATGTCAAAATATAGAACATTTCATTACCTCAGAAAATTTTTTTGTGCTTTCCCTTCTGATTTATCTTCACCCAAAGCAGCTACTTTTCTGATTTTTTTTTTCCTGTCCTAGGGTTTCATATAAATGGAATCACATAATATACAGTCTTACTTCCTTTGGCACAATGTTTATGAGATTCTTGTATGTTGTGTGTGCTTGTGTTGTTGTTGAGAAGTCTATTGTTTGTACAATAGACAACAGTCTACTGCTGATGAATATTTACATGGTTTCCAGTTTTATTGCTACTATGAATAAAGTTGACAGAACATTCTTGTACAAGTACCCATCCCAACATTTACTTTCCTAAATAAATACATAGAAGTGTAATTGTTGGATCATAGGATATATATATATTTAACTTTGTAAAGAACGTCCAAATTGTCAAATTGTTTTAACTTTTGACTTTCCCACTAATAACATATAACAATTTCAGTAGTTGTCCAATCTTACCAAAGTTTGGTAGTGACAGTCTTTTTAATTTTAGCCATTCCAGTAATTTAAAATGGCATTGCATAATTGTTTTGAGATCTGATTTCCTGAAAACTAATGGTATAAGTATGCTTGGATCTATGTATTGGGCATCATATATTACATTTTGCAATGTGTCTATTATTCAAGTCCTTTAAATGTTTTTAAAACTAGACTGTTGTTTATTCTTGAGTTGTAGGAGTCTTTTGTATATTCTGAATATAAATCTTTTTTCAGATGTTTTATGAATATTTGACTGTTCATTTCCTTAAAGTTGCATTTGGATGAGATGTTTTAATTGTATCTTATGATTTTTTCTTTTATGGTTATTGCTTTCTGTATCTGCTTTTTTTTTTAAAGATTTTATTTATTTATTCAGGAGAGACAGAGAGAGAGAGAGAGAGACAGAGACACAGGCAGAGGGAGAAGCAGGCTCCACACAGGCAGCCCGATGCAGGTCTGATCTTGGGACTCCAGGATCACACCCTGGGCCTAAGACAGGCATCAAACCACTGAGCCACCCAGGGATCCCCCTGTATCTGCTTTAGATATGTTTGCCTAACCCCAAGTCACAAAGATATTCTCATGTTTTTATCGAGAAGCTATATAATTTTAACTTTAAGTTTATTTTTAACTTAATTTTAATTTATTTTATTTTTTCTCTTTCCCAAAAAAATTTTATATGTGAGACATAGGAGTTGAAGTTTACTTTGTTTTTAAATGTATATTTATTCAAAACCCAATTGTTGAAAAAGGTTGAATTTTTAGTGCATTGGTCCATTGAATTGCTTTGATCACTGTATCAAACATCAGTTGGGACAACTAAAAAATAGGAAGATACAACAAGCTAAGGAAGACTGAAGGGTGGAAACAAGAAGGTGAACAGCTTAGCCATCTGGGCACTTGAGAAACAACACAGTGGTGGGTTCAGCCTCTAACTCTGAAGCCAAAGCACAGGAAAAACCACTTTAATTAAAGCCTTCCCTCTAGGCTAAGGGCCAGTAAAAGGGTGGCCCAAGATAAAATGTATTTGTAGTTCCCACTATATTCCAATCAAACACTAGTGGAAAAACTTGACCCCTGTCCCCTGTGATTTCAGGAAAGCCAAGCGAGAAGTTGATCTTCTACCATAGCCTCCAGCCCAGCAGAAGCAGACAGCACTTTGATTGCCCTGTCAGGTTGTGGCGGTGAACCAATAGAAGCAGATGTTCAATTCCTACTACTCTAAAGAGGCTGTGTTCCAACTCCCTAACCAAGACTAGTGTCAGGGAGGAAGAACTTCCTCTGCCTTTCAAGGTCCTTCTAGCTGGATTTGTTTATTTATTATTATTATTTTTAATAATAAATTTATTTTTTATTGGTGTTCAATTTGCCAACATACAGAATAACACCCAGTGCATGTCCCGTCAAGTGCCCAGCTCAGTGCCTGCCACCCAGTACCCCCACCCCCCGCCCACCTGCCCTTCCATCACCCCTAGTTCGTTTCCCAGAGTTAGGAGTCTTCCATGTTCTGTCTCCCTTTCAGATATTTCCCACTTATTTTTCCTCCTTTCCCCTTTATTCCCTTTCACTATTATTTATATTCCCCAAATGAATGAGACCACATCATGTTTGTCCTTCTCCGATTGACTTATTTCACTCAGCATAATACCCTCCAGTTCCAACCACGTTGAAGCAAATGGTGGGTATTTGTCGTTTCTAATGTCTGAGTAATATTCCATTGTATACATAAAACACATCTTCTTTATCCATTCATCTTTCGATGGACACCGAGGCTCCTCAGTTTGGCTATTGTGGACATTGCTGCTAGAAACATCAGGGTGCAGGTGTCCCGACGTTTCATTGCATCTGAATCTTTGGGGTAAATCCCCAACAGTGCAATTGCTGAGTCACAGGGAAGATCTATTTTTCACTCTTTGATGAACTTCCACACAGCTTTCCAGAGTGGCCGCACCAGTTCACATTCCCACCAACAGTGCAGGAGGGTTCCCTTTTCTCCACATCCTCTCCAACATTTGTGGTTTCCTGCCTTGTTAATTTTCCCCATTCTCACTGGTGTGAGGTGGTATCTCATTGTGGTTTTGATTTGTATTTCCCTGATGGCAAGTGATGCAGAGCATTTTCTCATGTGCATGTTGGCCATGTCCATGTCTTCCTCTGTGAGATTTCTGTTCATGTCTTTTGCCCATTTCATGATTGGATTGTTTGTTTCTTTGGTGTTGAGTTTAAGAAGTTCTTTATAGATCTGGGAAACTAGCCCTTTATCTGATATGTCATTTGCAAATATCTTCTCCCATTCTGTAGGTTGTCTTTTAGTTTTGTTGACTGTATCCTTTGCTGTGCAAAAGCTTCTTATCTTGATGAAGTCCCAATAGTTCATTTTTGCTTTTGTTTCTTCTGCCTTCGTGGATGTATCTTGCAAGAAGTTACTGTGGCTGAATTCAAAAAGGGTGTGGCCTGTGTTCTTCTCTAGGATTTTGATGGAATCTTGTCTCACATTTAGATCTTTCATCCATTTTGAGTTTATCATTGTGTATGGTGAAAGAGAGTGGTCTAGTTTCATTCTTCTGCATGTGGATGTCCAATTTTCCCAGCACCATTTATTGAAGAGACTGTCTTTCTTCCAATGGATAGTCTTTCCTCCTTTATCGAATATTAGTTGACCACAAAGTTGAGGGTCCACTTCTGGGTTCTCTATTCTGTTCCATTGATCTATGTGTCTGTTTTTGTGCCAGTACCACACTGTCTTGATGACCACAGCTTTGTAGTACAACCTGAAATCTGGCATTGTGATGCCCCCAGATATGGTTTTATTTTTTAAAATTCCCTTGGCTATTCGGGGTCTTTTCTGATGCCACACAAATCTTAAAATAATTTGTTCTAACTCTCTGAAGAAAGTCCATGGTATTTTGATAGGGATTGCATTAAACGTGTAAATTGCCCTGGGTAACATTGACATTTTCACAATATTAATTCTGCCAATCCATGAGCATGGAATATTTTTCCATCTCTTTTGTGTCTTCCTCAATTTCTTTCAGAAGTGTTCTATTGTTTTTAGGGTATAGATCCTTTACCTCTTTGGTTAGGTTTATTCCTAGGTATCTTATGCTTTTGGGTGCAATTGTAAATGGGATTGACTCTTAATTTCTCTTTCTTCAGTCTCATTGTTAGTGTATAGAAATGCCATTGATTTCTGGGCATTGATTTTGTATCCTACCACGCTACCAAATTGCTGTATGAGTTCTAGCAATCTTGGGGTGGAGGCTTTTGGGTTTTCTATGTAGAGTATCATGTCATCGGCGAAGAGGGAGTTTGACTTCTTCTTTGCCAATTTGAATGCCTTTAATGTCTTTTTGTTGTCTGATTGCTGAGGCTAGGACTTCCAGTACTATGTTGAATAGCAGTGGTGAGAGAGGACATCCCTGCCTTGTTCCTGATCTTAGGGAAAAGGCTCTCAGTGCTTCCCCATTGAGAATATTTGCTGTGAGCTTTTCGTAAATAACTTATTAAACTCAACACCAAAGAAACAAACAATCCAATCATGAAATGGGCAAAAGACATGAAGAAAAATCTCACAGAGGAAGACATGGACATGGCCAACATGCACATGAGAAAATGCTCCGCATCACTTGCCATCAGGGAAATACAAATCAAAACCACAATGAGATACCACCTCACACCAGTGAGAATGGGGAAAATCAACAAGGCAGGAAACCACAAATGTTGGAGAGAATGTGGAGAAAAGGGAACCCTCTTGCACTGTTGGTGGGAATGTGAACTGGTGCGGCCACTCTGGAAAGCTGTATGGAGGTTCCTCAAAGAGTAAAAAATAGACCTGCCCTACGACCCAGCTATTGCACTGTTGGGGATTTACCCCAGAGATTCAGATGCATGAAAGGCCGGGACACCTGCACCCCAATGTTTCTAACAGCAATGTCCACAATAGCCAAACTGTGGAAGGAGCCTCGTGTCCATCGAAAGATGAATGGATAAAGAAGATGTGTTTTATGTATACAATGGAATATTACTCAGCCATTAGAAACGACAAATACTCACCATTTGCTTCAACGTGGTTGGAACTGGAGGGTATTATGGTGAGTGAAATAAGTCAATCATACCTGATTTGTGACCCAGTATGTGGTCTATTCTGGAGAAAGTTCCATGTGCGCTTGAGAAGAATGTGTATTCAGTTGCGTTTGGACATAAAGTTCTGTAGATATCTGTGAAATCCATCTGGTCCAGTGTATCATTTAAAGCTCTTGTTTCTTTGGAGATGTTGTGCTTAGAAGACCTATCGAGTGTAGAAAGTGCTAGATTGAAGTCACCAAATATAAGTGCATTATTATCTAAGTATGTCTTAACTTTGGTTATTAATTGATTGATATATTTGGCAGCTCCCACATTCGGGGCATATATATTGATGATTGTTAAGTCCTCTTGTTGGATAGATCCTTTAAGTATGATATAGTGTCCCTCTTCATCTCTCACTAGAATCTTTGGGGTAAATTTTAGTTTATCTGATATAAGGATGGCTACCCCTCTTTTCTTTTGAGGACCATTTGAATGGTAAATGGTTCTCCAACCTTTTATTTTCAGGTTGTAGGTGTCCTTCTGTCTAAAATGAGTGTCTTGTAGACAGCAAATAGATGGGTCCTGCTTCTTTATCCAGTCTGAAACCCTGTGCCTTTTGATGGGGTCATTAAGCCCGTTCACATTCAGAGTTACTATTGAAAGATATGAGTTTAGTGTCATCATGATACCTATCCAGTCCTTGTTTTTGTGGATTGTTCCACTGGACTTCTCAAAGGGCAATTTTAAGAGTCCCCCTTAAAATTTCTTGCAGAGCTGGTTTGGAGGTCACATATTCTTTCAGTTCCTGCCTGTCTTGGAAGCTCTTTATCTCTCCTTCTATTCTGAATGAGAGCCTTCCTGGATAAAGTATTGTTGGTTGCATGTTTTTCTCATTTAGGACCCTGAATATATCCTTCCAGCCCTTTTTGGCCTGCCAGGTCTCTGTGGAGAGGTCTGCTGTTACCCTAATACTCCTCCCCATTAAAGTCAGGGATTTCTTGTCTCTTGCTGCTTTAAGGATCTTCTCTTTATCTTTGGAATTTTCAAGCTTCACTATTAAAGGTGGAGGTGTTGAACGGTTTTTGTTGATTTTAGGGGGGATCTCTCTATTTCCTGGATCTGAATGCCTGTTTCCCTTTCCAGATTAGGAAGGTTTTCATCTAGGATTTGTTCAAATACATATTCTGGACCTCTGTCCCTTTTGGTGCCTTTGGGAACCCCAATTAAATGTAGATTTTTCTACCTCAGGCTGTCACTTATTTCCCTTAATCTATCTTCATGGTCATTTAATTGTTTGTCTCTTTTTTCCTCAGTTTCCCTCTTTGCCATCAACTTTCTTCTATGTCACTCACTCATTCTTCCACCTCGTTAACCCTCGTCGTTAGGACTTCTAGTTTGGATTGCATCTCCTTCAATTGATTTTTAATTTCTGCCTGATTAGATCTAAATTCTGCAGTCATGAAGTCTCTTGAGTCCTTTATGCTTTTTTCTAGAGCCACCAGTAGCTGTATAATAGTGCTTCTGAATTGGCTTTCTGACATTGAATTGTAATCCAGATTTTGTAACTCTGTGGGAGAGAGGACTGTTTCTGATTCTTTCTTTTGAGGTGAGGTTTTCTTTCTACTCATTTTGCTCAGTGCAGAGTGGCCAAAAACAAGTTGTTTTGGGAAAAGGAGAAAAAGAGAGAAGAGAAAGAAGGAAAGAAAAAGAAAAAAAGAAAAAAGAAAAAAGGAAGAAAAAAAAGAGAAGAAAAGCAAAAAAGGGGGGGGGAGCAAACAGAAATCAAAAAACAAACAAACAAACAAACAAACAAAAACCAAGGGGGAGTATCCTCTGATTCTGTATACTGTAAATTTGTCGACTTCCCCTGGAGCTTTCCAGTGCTGCTTGGTTAATAATTTGTTTTTCCCCTGTCCGTCTAGCTGGTCTTCTGGGGGAGGGTCCTGTTGTGCTGATTTTCAGGTGTTAGCACTTGGGGGAGCTGCTCTTCCCCTTGCCGGTGCAGGGCTCAGTGGGGGGTGTTTACCCCGTGAGGCCCCTGGAGGAACAACC
Source organism: Vulpes vulpes (assembly GCF_048418805.1). Lineage (NCBI taxonomy): Eukaryota > Metazoa > Chordata > Mammalia > Carnivora > Canidae > Vulpes > Vulpes vulpes. The sequence continues at coordinate 97,785,808 of NC_132785.1, forward strand.
CCAGTGGGGCGGCCAGCTCTGGAGCCCTGGAGTCAGCTCCCGCAGTAACTCTGGAGCTCTTGGTCCGCAGGGCCTGGAGGCTCCGGGGCGGGGCCGCTGATCTGCTCAGCTCGGGGCAGGAGCGTCCTCGCTGTCCTGGGCCCTCCTGGCCTCTGCCTGTCCCGGGGGGAGGCCGGATCCTGGGCTGTGTCCCGGCGCCCTGTGCTCTCGGGCCTGCGCTGTTGGATTCACGCTCCCGGCCCTGTAGCCCCTTCCGCGCGGAGCCTCTGCGGGAGCCTCTGCTGGAGCCTCTGCCGGAGCCGCTACCTGAGCTGCTACCCGAGCCCCTCCGAGCCGCTACCTGAGCCCCTCCGAGCCGCTACCCGAGCCCCTCCGAGCTGCTCCGGGTCCCGCCGTGCGCGCTGCAGCCCTTTAGGGAGCTCGGCGCACTCTCCCCGGGCGCAGGTGCCTGTTAGTGTCCCCGGGAGCCCAAGGGCATCCCCGCCCTCCTGGGTCCTGCTCTAACTCCCTGCGAGCGCCTTTCCACCAGGGAGGCTGACTTCACCTTTTGATTGTATGCAATTTCCCTTTTTGTCCCTCATACTTTTATTTGATCTGATACAAATTTTTTTTTTCTCAGAACTTATCCACTTCAGTTTTATTGATTAGTGTATATATGAGATATATATCTTTTTGTATCTTTTTACTTAAAAAAACTTTATTGTGATAAAATATACATAACATTTACCATTTGAAACAATTTTAAGTATACAATTTACTAGCATTGAGTACTTTCACAATGTTGTGCAGCAATCACCATCATCCATCTCGAAAACTTTTTCATCATTCCAAACAGGATCTCTGTACTCGTGAGACATTAACTCCCCATTCTCCCATCCCATAGCACCTGGTAGCATCCATTTTACTTTCTGTTTCTAAGAGTTTGCTTATTCTAGGTATCTCATATGCATGGGACTATACAATATTTGTCTTTTCATGTCTTATTTCACTTAGAAAAATATGTTCAAGTTGCAGCATGTGTCCACATTTCATTCCTTTTAGGGTTGAATTACATTCCATTATATGTACGTACCAATTTTGTTTATTCATCTGTTGTGGACATTTAGGTTGTTTCTAATCTGTTGACTATTGTGAATAATGCTATGTACTTTGGCATACAAGTATTTATTGAACTGATTGTTGGTATATAATGAGAAGTCGAATTGCTGTATCATATAGTAATTGTTCAAACTGTTTTACACAATGGCCATACCATCTTACATTCCGATCAACAATGCACAAGGGTTCTAATTTTTCCAACATGCTTACCAACACTTGTTATTTTCCTATTTTTATAATATTCTAATGAGTGTGAAGAAGTGGTATCTCATTGTGATTTTAATTTTAATTTACCTAATGGTTCATGATGTTGAGCTATTTCCCTGTGTTCATTGGTCATTTGTATATATTCTTTGGAGAAATGTCTATTTAAGTCCTTTATGCATTTTAAAAATTGTCTTTTAGTGGTTGCTGAGTTATAATATTTTTTTTATAAATTCTGGACATTAATCCCTTGCCAGTTATATGTTTTACAAATATTTTCTCCCATTCTGAGAGTTGCCATTTTACTCTCTTGACAGTGTTCTCTACTGGGAAAAAGTCTAAAATTTTTATTAAGCCTAATGTATTTTTTTTTTCCTTTTGTTGCCTGTACTTTGGTGTCATATTCAAACCACTGACAAATCACTGTCAGGAATATTTTTCTCTAAAACTGTTATAATTTTAGTTCTCAAACTGAGATCTGTTATTTGTTTTGAGTTAATTTTTGTATATGGTATAAGGACCCAGTTTCATTCTTTTGCATATGGATATCCAATTTTCCCAGCACCATTTATTGAAAAGACTGTCCTTAGTAATAATCTTGGCACTCTCATAAAAAATAATTAACCATATATGTAATAATTTATTTCTGGACTCTATTTGATTCCATTTGTCTGTATATCTTTTCCATGCTAGTACTACACTGTTTTAATTATTGTAGTTTTGTAATAAGATCTGAAGTCAAGAGGTGTGACTCTTCCAACTTTATTCTCTTTTTCAAAATTATTTTGACTATTTGGGATCTGTTGAAATTTCATATGAATTTAAGGATAGATTTTTCTGTTTATGCAAAATCATTGTTGAGATTTTGATAGAGATTACATTGAATTTGTAGATGTCTTTGGGTAGTTTTGTCATCTCAACAATATAAAGTCTTCTAGTCCATGAATGTGGGATGTCTTTTCACTTATTTATGTCTTTTTGATGTATTATGGGAATGTTTTGTATTTTGCAGTGTATAAATCTTCTCTGTCCTAGTGAAATGTATTCCTAAGTATTTTATTCTTTTTAATACTCTTTTAAATGGAATTATTTTCTTAATTTCCTCTTCAGATTTTTCATCATTATTGTATAGAAATGTAACTGATTTTTACATGTTGATTTTATATCTTACAGTTTTTCTGAATGTGTTTAGTAGTGCTAACATTTTTTGTAGAATGTTTAGGGTTTCTATATACAAAATCATGTCATCTATGATCAAAAATCATTTTACTTCTTCCTTTCCAATTTGTATATTTTTTGTTTGTTTACTTGCCTAAATGCTCTGGCTAGAGCTTCCAATGGAAGTTGAATTGCAGAAAAACCATTTGACACTAATGATAATGATAAAATTATATATGGCACGTAGTAAGCTAATTATTTCATATTCATATTCATATTTACAGTGCTAAAAATAGATATCATCCCCATTTTAGAGACCAGGAGAATGAAGCAGGGACTAAATACGTTGCATGAAATCACACATCTAGAAAATGACAGACCTGGAGTTTGAATCAGATATGTGTGACTTCAAAAACTATATACTGTCTTACATAGTTTGCCTTTATGTCAATTACACAAGCAATGCCATTAACTCACTTTCCAAATTTATGTATTTTTCAGTTACTATGTAATACTTATTTAGGTATCTTTTTCCTTCACTGATTTATTTCAAAAGGAAAGAGACTTATCTAATCCAAATTTACATTTTGTGGTTATTTTAAATTTTAAATATTTGCTGCGTGGGAAAAGGTTGAGTGTAAAATCTTTAATTAGAGCAGATGAATGCTCTATTCTTCCAAAACTGTGATAAAATCAATCAGGAGAAGTCATGGGTGACTTTTGGAGTTTGCATCATAAATGACAAATCAGCTACACAGAAAATCCAAAAGATTCTTTAGGCTCAACTTGTATTTTATCTGAATTACTAATTAAAACCAGACAGAATGCTTATATTTGTGTGATGATGCATGAAAAATGAAGATAAGTAATTTTGTATTTGTCTTTTAAGAGCAAATACACCATTATAAGAAAAAAGCATAGATTAGCATCATCTTGGCATATACCAAAAATGATCCTATTTATATGAAAGAACTGTAATTGCACAAGATGTACAGAGCATTAGTTTGGCAAGAAGATCAATCCTGTACTGTGGTGTATGACTGTGACTCAAATTTCCTTATTCTTTCCATAGTTTTATAGTCACTCTATCAGCTAACATTCTTTTCTAAAATACTTGCTTATTTGTTCAACACCTTTTCAATACTCCCAAGAAATTAGCAGCAGCCGCAGCAAAAAGCTCACTTCTGGAAGAATTATTAACTAGTTAAGAGTTAGCTGATGAAAAAAACGACAGCAGGAGTGATAGTCTTGCTTATAGTGAGGCTTTAAAAAAAAGAATTTATTTATTCATTTGACAGGTAGAGAGCAAGAGAGAGTACACACAGGCAGAGTGGCAGGCAGAGGGAGAGGGAGAAGCAGGCTCCTTGCCAAGCAGAGAGCCCAACATGGAGCTCATTTCCAGGACCCTGGGATCATGACCTAAGCCAAAGGGAGATGCTTAACTGACTGAGCCACCAGGTGCCATAGTGAGGCTTTTAAAGTTTCAAGAAAATAAACAGTCCTAATCTGCTAGATTTAGTGTAAATTTCTGATTATCATACACACATATTTCTGACTGTTAAGGAGATAGTACACTTTCCTACATACTCTGTGTGGAGACAGACCTTATAGTTAGAAGACTCAGGTGATATAAATTGGTATAAGACTTGGAACTCTCCAACCACATTTTAAGAGTAGATGAAGAATAATAGAACTAGCTTTGTAACATAAGGGCTAACTGAATAATTCAGAATTCTATAGAAAGAAAAAATTATAATAAAGTGCTTTTGCCTGTATTGTGATATAGGTACACAATAACAGAATAAAGACTGTTCAAACTAAAGTCATCAAGGAGAATTAAAAAATGGCACAAAGACAAATAAATAACATAGAGAATTAAGAAAGTCAACTTTTAGAAGGGAGAGACTTCCCTCAGCTGTTGCTAAGGTACTTGGACCTTCTAAGGAACCTAAGGCCATGGTGTAGTGAGGCCCTCACTTCATCCTATACCAGCATCCATTGCCAGCATCACCCACCTAGCACTTGCTTGCACAATGGCCTCCATCTCATAGCTCACCTGCACCTACTTGGCCCTCACCCTGCATGATGATGAGGTGATGGTCAGGAGGGATAAAGTGAATGCCTTCATTAAATCACCTGGTGTAAATGTTGACCCTTTCTGGCTGGGCTCGTTGGGAAAGTCCCTGGCCAATGTCAACATTGGGAGCCTCATCTGCAGTGCTAGGGCTGGTTGATCTGCCCCAGTAGCTGGCACTACAACCAACAGAAAATCCTGTTCCCTCCACCACTGCTGCCCCAGCTGAGGAGAAGACAGTGGAAGCAAAGAAAGAAGAATATCAGAAATCTGACGATGACATGGACTTTGGTCTTTTTGACCACACTTCTTTTGTAACCTGTTCAATTAAAAGCTGAACTCTTGAAAAAAAAAAAAAAAAGTAGAAGTGGTAGAAACAGAATTTACAAGAGACAAAAGAAAAATAAGTTCTTCATATAAGAAGAAAATTATGTGGTAACGAATGAATAGGAAATATTAGAATAGCATGTAACATTGAAAATATGGGGGTTTATTTTTTTTTTTTAATTTTTTTTTTTATGATAGTCACAGAGAGAGAGAGAGGCAGAGACATAGGCAGAGGGAGAAGCAGGCTCCATGCACCGGGAGCCCAATGTGGGATTCGATCCCGGGTCTCCAAGATCGCGCCCTGGGCCAAAGGCAGGTGCCAAACTGCTGCGCCACCCAGGGATCCCAATATGGGGGTTTAAATACTACATTAGGGCCACAGGTAGAAATTTTGATCTTTTGAGCAAAAATAAATAATATGAAGCTTTTAGAAGGAACATCGTGTATCTGCATCCTCATCACAGATCCATATTGGGAAGGGATTTGCAAATGTAGACTATGAGTTGGAAAGAAGGCAAGATTATAAAGCAGAAACTTTTGTCATAACCTAAGAAATGACTGGTAATAGATAATGCTAGAATAAGTTATAACAATAGAAATAATAGTGAATGCTGTGTTACAGAAAGCATTCAAGCAGCACTTAAATGACTATGTATCGGGGTATCATAGAAAGTGAAAAATTAGAATGAGTAAATTACTTAGGCTTCATTTTAAATCCAAGGTTTTATTTTTCTCATGTTAATTTCCCTTGTTTATATTGCTTTTCCTGACCCTATTCCACTTAGTTATAAAAATCTCATTTATTTCTCTTTGTTGTAAATATCAATTGCAAAATCTATCACTACACCTGTTTACTACTGCATGTTACTTACTGCAGTAAAAATTATGACTAAGGAAATATAAAAAGTGGAAAACATCTTTTCAGGAGATAATATCTCATTAAATATGCAACTTGTCTCAAAAATTTCATGCTATTATAATTTTTCATATTACAGAATTAAAATACATTCTTGGTAGAAAAGTTTAAAATTCAAACAAAATATAAATCATCCTGTGGGCTAAGAAAGAAAAACTTTTTAAAAAACTCTTCTTCTTTCCTCCCCTTTCACTTTTTGGAACAGAGCATTAATATTATAAACTATATAGTCTGGAATGCTGTTAGTGCATATTTTTAGTGGTCAGAATCACTGTATTTTTAGAAAGTTAAACACATCTTCCATCATGTGAGGACACAGTGAGAGGATAGGTGTGAGCAAGGAAATAGTCCCTCACCAGATACCAAATCTGCCAGCACTTTGATCTTAGACTTCCCAGCCACCAGAATTGTGAGAAAATGACAAAATGGAAAAACTCATGGAAAAGAGAACAAGAGGCAGTACTGACTATCAGGGACCTAATCAGTATGGATGTAAAAAAGATGTTGGAACTAGAGTTTAGAATAATGATTATAAAGCTACTAGTTAGACTTGAAAAAAGTATAGAAGACAATAGAGAATCCTTTTATTGAGAAACAAAAGAACTAAAATCTAATCAAGTCAAAATAAAAAAAAGATATTAATGAGTTGTAATAAAAAAATGGAGCTCTAATGCTAGGATAAATGAACCAGAAGGGAAAATTAGTGATATAGAAGACAAAATGATGGAGAACAAAGAAGCTAAGGAAAAAAGAGATAAAGAACTACTAGATCATGAGGGGAGAATTTGAGAGATAAGTGATACCATAATGCAAAACAATATTAAAAATAATAGGGATCCCAGAAGAAGAGGAAAGGGGGGCAGAAGGTATATTGGAGCAAATTATAGCTGAGAACTTCCCTAATCTGGACAAGAAAACAAGTATTCATGTCCAGGAGGAACAGAAACCCCCCCTCAAAATCAATAAAAATAGGTCAACAACCTGACATATAATAGTGAAGCTTGCACATTTCAGAGACAAAGAGAAAAATCCTGAAAGCAGCTCAGAACAAGCAGTCCTTAACCTACAAGGGTAAGAACATTAGACTGGCAGCACACCTATCTACAAAGACCTAGCAGGCTAAAAAGGACTGGCATGAAATATTCAGGGTGCTAAATGAGAAGAATATGCAGCCAAGAATACTTTATCCAGCAAGGCTGTCATTCAGAATTAAAGGAGAGATAAAGAGCTTCCAGGACAAAAAGAAACCAAAAGAATTTGGGATCACTAAATCAGCACTGCAAGAAAAATTAAAGGGGATCCTTTAAGAAAAGAGAGAGCCCAAAAGAAACATAGACAAGAAAGGAACAGAGACAATATATAGAAACAGTGAGTTTACAGGTTATTTTTTTTTTTTTGAGTTTACAGGTTATACAATAGTACTAAATTCATATCTTTCAATAGTTATTCTGAATCTAAATGGACTAAAGGTCCCAAATCAAAAGGTATAGGGTATCAGATTGGATAAGAAAGCGAGACCTATTGATATGCTGTTTGCAAGAGACTCATTTTAGACTCAAAGACAACTCTAGATTGAAAATGAGGGGGTGGAAAGCTATGTCATGCTAATGGACATCAAAAGAAAGCTGAGATAGCAGTCCTTATGTCAGACAAATTATATTTTAAACCAATGACTGTAATAAGAGATGAGGAAGGGCACCATATCATAATTAAAGAGTCTATGCAACAAAAAGATATAACAATTGTAAATATTTATGCTTCTAACATGGGACCAGCCAATTATATAAACCAATAACAAAATTAAAGAAACACATTGATAATAATGCAATAATCATGGGGGACTTGAATACCCCACTCACAGCAATGTACAGATGATCTAAGCAGAATATCAATAAGGAAACAGAGGTTTTGAATGACATACTGGGCCAGATGGACTTCACAGATATATTGAAAGCATTCCATCCTAAAGCAACAGAATACACATTCTTCTTGAGTGCACATGGAACATGCTTCAGAATAGATCACATACTGGTTCACAAATCAGGTCTCAACTGGCACCAAAAGATTGAGATTATTCCCTGCTTTGAATAATTTTCAGACCACAGTACTTTGAACTTGAACTCAATCACAAGAGAAAATTTGGAAAGAACGCAAATATATAGAGGCTAAAGAACATTCTACTAAAGAATGAATAGATCAGCGAGGAAATTAAAGAATAATTTTAAAAATTCATGGAAACAAATGAATATGAAAACACAACTTTTCAAAACTTTTGGAATGTAGCAAAGGCAGTCCTAAGAGGGAGGCATATAGCAATACAAGCCTTTCTCAAGAAACAAGAAAGATCTCAAATACACAAACTAACCTTATACCTGAAGGAACTAGAGGAAGAACAATAAACAAAGCCTAAACCCAGCAGGAAAAAAGAATTAATAAAGACTGGAGCAGAAATCAATGAAATAGAAACTAAAAGAACAGAACAAATCAACAAGACTAGGAGCTGGTTCATTGAAAGAATAATATTAATAAGCCCCTGGCCAGACTTATCAAAAAGAAAATATAAAGGGTCCAACTAAGTAAAATCATGAATGAAAGAGGAGAGAACACAACCAACACCCAAGAAATACAATTATAAGAATATATTATAAGTAACTATGTGACAACAAATTAGGCAGTCTGGAAGAAATGGATGCATTTCCAGAACCGTATAAACTACCCAAACTGAAACAGGAAGAGATAGACCTGAACTGACCTATAACCAACAAAGAAATTGGAGAAGTCATCAAAAATCTCTCAACAAACGAGAGTCCAGCGCCGGATAGCTTCCCAGGTGAATCCTACCCAACACTTAAATAATTAATACCTATTCTTCTGAAGCTGTTTCAAAAAAATAGAAATGGAAGGGAAAGTTCCAAACTCTTTCTTTTTTTATTTAAGTTCAATTAGCCAACATATAGTACATCATTAGTGTCAGACGTAGAGTTCAATAATTCATCAGTCTTATAACATCCAGTGTTCTTCACATCTCATGCCCTCCTTAATGCCCATCACCCAATTACCCCATCACTCCACCCACCACCCCTCCAGCAAACCTCAGTTTCTTTCTTATAGTTAAGACTCTTTCCTAGTTTGTCTATGAGACCAGCATTACCTTGATACCAAAACCAGACAAATACCCTACCAAAGAGGAGAATTACAGACCAATATCCCTGATGAACATGGATGCCAAAATTCTCACCAGGACAACAGCCAATAGGATCCAACAGTACATTAAAAGGATTACTTACCACAACCAAGTGGGATTTATTCTGGGCTGCTAGACTGGTTCAACATCCACAAATAAGTGTGATCACTGCATTAATAAAAGAAAGGACAAACATATGATCCTCTCAACAGATGCAGAAAAAGCATTTGACAAAGTATAGCATCTTTTCTTGGTTAAAACTCTTCACAGTGTAGGGATAGAAGGAACATACCTCAATATCATAAAAGCCATCTACAAAAAGTCCATAGCAAGTATCATTCTCATTGGGGGAAAAACTGAGAGCTTTTCCCCTAAGGTAAGGAATACAACAGGGATATCTACTCTCACCACTGCTGTTTAACATAGCACTTGAAGTCTAAGCCTCAGCAATCAGACAACAAAAAGAAATAGAAAGCATCTGAATCAGCAAAGAAGACGTCAAACTTTCACTTGTCATAGATGACATGATAATCTATGTGAAAAATCCTAAGACTCCACTCCAAAATTGCTAGAACTCAGACAAGAATTCAGCAAAGTGGCAGGATATAAAATTAATGCACAGAAATCAGTTGCATTTCTATAGACAGAAATGAGACAGAAAAAAAGAGAAATTAAGGAATTGATCACAGTTACATTTGCACCAAAACCAGAAGGTACCTAGGAATAAACCTAACCGAAGAGGTAAAGGATCTGTACTCTAAAAATGACAGAACACTTAATGAGAGAAATTGAGGAAAACACAAAGAAGTGGAAAAACATTCCATGCTCATGTGTGGGAATAATAAATATTGTTAAAACATGTGTGCTACCCAGAGCAATCTACACATGCAATGCATTCCCTATCAAAATACCATCAACATTTTTCACAGAGCTGGAATAATCCTAAAATTTGTATGGAACCAGAAAAGACCTTAAATAACCAGAGAAATATTGAAAAAGAAAAACCAAAGCTGGTGGCATCACAATGCGAGATGTTAGGCCCTATTACAAAGCTATAATCATCAAGACAGTACAGTACTGGCACAAAAAGAGACACATAGATCAACTCAGTGGTTAACTAATCTTCAGCAAAGCAGGAAAGAATATCCAATGGAAAAAGGACAGTCTCTTCAATAAACGGTGCTGGGAAAATTGGGCAGCAAATATGTAGAAGAATGAAACTGGACCATTTTCTTACACCATACACAAAGATAAACTCAAAATGGATGAAAGACCTAAACGTGAGACAGGAATCCATCAAAAGTCTAGAGGAGAACGTAGGCAGCAACCTCTTCAACCTTGGCCACAGCAACTTCTTGCTAGATACATCTCCAAAGACAAGGGAAACAAAGGCAAAAATGAACTATTGGGATTTCATCAAGATAAAACTCTTTTGCACAGCAAAGGAAACATGACAAAACCAAAAGACAATCAACAGAATGAGAAAAGATATTCGCAAATATCTTATCAGATAAAGGGCTAGTATCCTAAATCATTAAAAAGCTTTTCAAACTCAACACCCAAATAATAAATAATCCAATCAAGAAATGGGCAGAAGTCATGAATGGACATTTCTCCAAAGAAGACATATAAATGGCCAACTGGCACATGAAAAAATGCTCCACGTCACTTAGCATCAGGGAAATACAAATCAAAACCACAATGAAATACCACCTCATACCAGTCAGAATGGCTAAAATTAACAAGTCAGGAAATGACAGATTTTTGCAAGGATACAGAGAAAGGGAAACCCTTTTACACTATTGGTGGGAATGCATGCTGGTACAACCACTCTGAAAAACAGTATGGAGGTTCCTCAAAAAGTTGAAAATAGAGCTGCCCCATGACCCAGCAATTGCACTACTAGGGATTTACCCCAAAGATACAAGTGTAGTGATCTGAAGAGCACCTGTACCACAGTATTTATTATAGCAGCAATGTCCACAATGGTCAAACTATGGAATGAGTCCAGATGTCCATCAACAGATGAATGGATAAAGAAGAGGGGTGTACATACACGATGAAATACTACTCAGCCATCAAAAAACTGGAATATTGCCATTTTGAACAACATGGATGGACCTAGAAGGTATTACACTAAGCAAAATAGTCAATAAAAGAAAGACAATTATCATACAACTTCACTAATATGTGGAATTTTAAAAAAACAGGATCATAGGGGAAAGGAGGGAAAAATTGAACCTAGGCCTTTTATAAAACCAGCCTGTTCCCCTTTCTCTTTTGTTCTGCCACCAGTACCTAGAAGGTCCCAAGATGCTGGTTGGGCTTGGGAGTAGAAGGAAATGGGGGTTTGGTGGGCATTGGGTGTAGAAGGATATTTTAGATTTCAGTCCTGGGGCACCAGTCCATTGGGATTTCAGATATACTGCCAGATAACAAATTTGTTCCTTGTAAGACTTGTGTAGAAGAATGGCTGAAATAAAAGTGGAAGTCCAGTTTTACTTGATTACCTGGTCACATATTTTCCACTAGCACCACACTTTCACTCTGACTCTTGTAATTCCCTCGACCCAGAGATAATCACTAGAGCACCATAAACATTCTGTCTTCCTTCTATGATTTGAGTCCAGGAAGTTATATTTTTAATGTAATATTCCAAAGTGTATATTTTCCATATTGTTAAGTATATTTTATAACATAATTTTAAAAGTTTCTTTGTATCTATATCTAATTATTGGACACATGAGGAGTGAACATTGTTAGTATCCACCCAAAGGCTACTCGCTCTCCTTTTCCTGACAATTTAACCTTGATTTTGTTTGGGTTTGTGTGTTTCACTAGGAAATGATTAGATTATTCCAAATTAATAATGAAAATTCTGTCTCTTTTTCTGCGTACCCACTTTTCCAGCATCATTGCATCTAGAATTTGCCATGTGACCTACTTCTGGCAAACAAGTCAGTGCAAGTAGGCTGAGATAAGGAGACTTCTGGGAATATCATCCCCTCCTCATGATAAATGGAAAGCTCCATTTACCATTTACTTCTTTTTCTCCAGGCATGGTGCTTGGATCTGTGGTCCTAACCTTATGGCCAAAAGTGAAAATAAGACTGAGATAATGCTATCAAATGAGGATGGCAGACAAGGATAGAAAGAGCCTTGTTCTTCAATAAGATCACAGAAACAAACTAGAAATAGACCATCTCCAGACTATGAATATGGTTTTCTGTATCTTGCAGCTAAATATAACTTATGATGTTTCAAATATTTGCCTTTTATAAGCAGAGAGCTTTGATGAACATTTACATACGTAATCTCCGATTATGCCTTCATAATGACTTCCTAAAGATAGAATTACTAATTCATAGAAGATGCAAAACACTAAAGCTTTTGATATATATTACCAATTGCTCTCAAGAAAGACCGTACAAACTGAGAATTCAATAAACATTATAGAAACTCTTTTAAAAATGAGATTGTACCCCCCTGCAAATGTCAAACTTCCTGAAAAAGAACATATATCTCTACAACTTCCTGGAAAGCCCAGAAAAATTCCAAAAGAAAACAGAGGGTCCATAAAGTCTGGGAAACATAATCAAATACGTATAATGCCATGAAGGATACCTTTAATCTGTAAATGCATATATACGTAAAGAAGTCATCTAAGCCTCTAGACTTATGGACACCAAATAGAACTATTAACTGACAATGCTGTTAAGTTTTTTTTAACTCCAGTATAATTAATATACAGTGTTATATGAGTTTTAGTCCTCATCATTAAGTATATTCTTAATCCTCTTCATCTATTTCTCCTCTTTCCCCACTGGTCTCCCCTCTAGTAACCATTAGTTTGTTCTCTGTAATTAAGAGTCTGTTTTCTGGTTTGTCTTTTCTTTTCATTGTTCATTTGTTTTGTTTCTCAAATTCCACATATGAATGAAATCGTGTGGTTATTGTCTTTCTCTGACTGACTGGTTTCACTTAGCATTATACCTAGCAGATATATCATGTGGTTGTGATAATGTTTCATTCTTTTTATGGATAAGTAATATTCCATTATATATACTTACCACATCTTCTTTATCCATTATTTAATTAATGGACACATGAATTGCTCCCATAATTTGGCTACGATAAATAATGCTGCTATAAATATAAGGATGCATATATCTTTTCAAATTAGTGTTTTTGTTTCTGGGGGTAAATACTCAATAGTGGAATTACTGGATCATATGGTAATTCTATTTTTAATTTTTAAGAAGCCTCCATACTGATTTCCACAGTGGATGCAACAGTTTTCATTCCCACCAACAGTGCAAAAGGGTTCCTTTTTTCCTTTTTCTCCCACTTCTTTGCCAACACCTGTTGTTTCCCTTGTTGTTAATTTAGCCATTATGACAAGTGTGAGGTGATATCCCATTGTAGTTCTGGTTTCCATTTGTTTGATGATTTTGAGCATCTTTGCATGTATCTGATAAGATATTTGCGAATATCTTTTCTCATTCTGTTGATTGTCTTTTGGTTTTGTCATGTTTCCTTTGCTGTGCAAAAGAGTTTTATCTTGATGAAATCCCAATAGTTCATTTTTGCCTTTGTTTCCCTTGTCTTTGGAGATGTATCTAGCAAGAAGTTGCTGTGGCCAAGGTTGAAGAGGTTGCTGCCTACGTTCTCCTCTAGACTTTTGATGGATTCCTGTCTCACGTTTAGGTCTTTCATCCATTTTGAGTTTATCTTTGTGTATGGTGTAAGAAAATGGTCCAGTTTCATTCTTCTACATATTTGCTGCCCAATTTTCCCAGCACCGTTTATTGAAGAGACTGTCCTTTTTCCATTGGATATTCTTTCCTGCTTTGCTGAAGATTAGTTAACCACTGAGTTGATCTATGTGTCTCTTTTTGTGCCAGTACTGTACTGTCTTGATGATTATAGCTTTGTAATAGGGCCTAACATCTCGCATTGTGATGCCACCAGCTTTGGTTTTTCTTTTTCAATATTTCTCTGGTTATTTAAGGTCTTTTCTGGTTCCATTCATACATCTTCTTTGGAGAAATGTCTGTTCATGTCTTCCTCCCATTTTTTATCAGATTACTTGTTTTTTAGTGTTGAGTTGTATAAGTTATTTACATATTTTGGGTATTAACCCTTTATGGGATATGTCATTCGCAAATGTCTACTCTCAGTAAGCTGTCCTTTACTGTTGTTGAAATAACCAACAATTATTGAAAAAAATCAATAATTTCCTCTGCTGTGCAGAAGCTTTTAAGTTTGATGTAGTCCCAATAGTTTATTTTTGTTTTTGTTTCCCTTCCCTCAGGAGACATATCTAGAAAAAGTTGCTAATGGTGATGTCAGAGAAATTACTGCCTGTGTTCTCTTCTAGGATTTTTGTGGTTTCAGGTCTCACATTTAGGGTTTTTATGTGTGTATGAAATAAGAAATGGCCCAGTTTTATTATTTTTTGATGCATTCATATGTGGGACTTCTTTAAAATTTGTCATTCTGGTACTTCATCTATACTGTATAGTAATGCAGTGGATTTTTGTATATTGATTTTATATCATGTGACCTTACTGAATTCATTTATCAGTACTAGTAGCTTTGGGTGAAGTCTTTAGGGTTTCCTATATATATAGTATCATGTCATCTGCAAATAATGGAAGTTTTACTTCTTCCTTACCAATTTAGATGCCCTTTGTATCTTTTTGTTGTCTCATTGCTTTGGCTAGGACTTTCAGTACTATGTTGAATAAAGTGGCGAAAGTGGACATCTTATCTTGTTCTTGATCTTAAGGAAAAGGCTCTCAGCTTTTCACATTGAATATGATGTTAACTGTGGGTTTTTCATATAAGGCCTTTATTATACCAAAGTATGTTCCTTCTAAACCTCCTTTGTTGAGGGTTTTTATCATGAATGGATGTTGCACTTTGTCAAATGAATTTTCTGTATCTATTGAAATGATCATATTCTCTTATTGACGTAATGTATTATGTTGTTTGATTTGCAAATACTGAACTACCCTTGAATCCCAGAAATAAATTCCATTTGATTGAAGTGAATGATTCTTTAATGTATTGTTGGGTTCTCTTTGATAATATTTTGTTGAAGATTTTTACATCTATGTTCATCAGAGATATTCACCTGCAGTTCTCTTTTTTTGGTAGTATCTTTATCTAGTTTTGGTATCAGGGTGATGCTGGCTTTTAGAATGAATATGGAGGCTTTCTTTCATCTTCATTTTTTTGGGAAATAGTTTAAGAATAGATATTAACTCTTCTTTAAATATTGGTGGAGTTCACCTGTGAAACCATCCTCTCTTGGACTTTACTGGTAATTGGTCTGTTCAGTTATTTTCTATTTCTTCCTCATTCGGTTTTGGGAAATTATGTTTCTAGGAATTTATCCATTTTATCTTTTCTAGTCTGATTAGTTGACATAACTTTTCATGATATTTTCTTATAATTGTATTTCTGTGGTTTTGGTTGTTATTTCTCCTCTTTCACTTTGATTTTGTTTGAGTTCTCTCTCTCTCTCTCTCTCTCTCTCTCTTTTGATAAGTCTGGCTAAAGGTTTATTAATTTTGTTGATTTCTCAAGAAACAGCTTCTGGTTTTATTGAACTGTTCTTTTGGGGTTTTTGTTGTTGTTGATTTCTGTTTCATTTATTTCTGCTCTAATCTTTATTATTTCTTTTTTTTTTTCTACTGGTTTTCGTTTTTGTTTGTTCTTTTTCTAGCTCCTTTAGATATAAGGTTAGGTTGTTTATTTGATATTTTTCTTGCTTCTTGAGGTAGGAGTGTATTGCTGTAAACCTTCTTCTTAGAACAGCTTTTGGTGCATCCCAAGATTTTCGGTCATTGTGTTTTCATTTGTCTATGTATTTTATTTCTTTGATTTCTTGGTTGACCCATTCATTGTGTAGTAGAATGCTACTTAACTTCCATGTATTTGTGTTCTTAGAGTTTTTCTTGTCATTGCTGCGATTAAAAAGAGACATGGTATGATTTCAATCTCTTTGTATTTGTTGAATCCTTTTTTGGTGGCCTAATGTGATCTATTCTGGAGAGTGTATATTCTGCTGTTTTAGGATGGAATGTTCTGAATATATCCATTAGATCCATTACATCAATGTATCATTCAAAGCCACTGTTTCCGTGTTCATTTTCATTTGAATGCTCTATCCATTGATGTAAGCATGCTGTTAAAGTCTCCTACTATTATTTAGTTATTATCAATTACTTCTTTCATGTTTCTTACTAGCAGCTTATACATTTAGATGCTACCATCTTGGGTGCATAAATATTTACAATTTTTTTTAATTTTTATTTATTTATGATAGTCATACAGAGAGAGAGAGAGAGGCAGAGACACAGGCAGAGGGAGAAGCAGGCTCCATGCACAGGAAGCCCGACGTGGGATTCGATCCGGGGTCTCCAGGATCGTGCCCTGGGCCAAAGGCAGGCGCCAAACCGCTGCGCCACCCAGGGATCCCTACAATTGTTATATCCTCTTGTTGGACTGTTCTTTTAAATGATCATATATGATCATATACTGTCTTTCTTTGTTCTTGTTAGGGTCTCTCTTTTAAAGTCCATTTTGTTTGATATAAATATTACTATGCTGGCTTTCTTTTCACTTCCATTTGCATGATAAATGTGTCTTTGGGTCTGAAATGAGCCTCTTGTAGGAAGCATATACCTGAGTCTTGCTTCAGTCTTGCTCTTCTATCCATTCCATCACCTTCTGTCTTTTGGTTAGAGCATATAGTACACTTACATTCAAAGTAATTATTGGTAGGTATATACTTATTGCCATTTAATTTGTTTTATAGTTGTTTTTCTAGTTATTCTCTGTTTCTTGCTCTCTTCTCTCATTGTTTGTTGGCTTTCTTTAGCCAGATGTTAGATGTTAGATCTTAGATGTTTATATAACATCTTATGCATATAACAGTCTATATTAAGTTGATGGTTGCTTAAATTTAAACCTATTTTAAAAACACTAAATTTTTATTCTCCCACATGTTTTAAGTATTATGGAGTTACACCTTACATCATTTTATTTTGTCAATCCCTTGACTGATTTTTATAAATATACTTAATTTTACTGCTTTTGTACTCCCTACCTTTCTTATTTATACTTATGGTCTTTTCTTTCTTCTCAGAAAAAGGCCTTTAACATTTCTTACAAGGCTGGTGTAGTGGTGATGAGTCCCTTTAACTTTTGTTTCTGGGAAACTCTTTATTTCTCCTTCCATTCTGAATGATAGCCTTGCTGGATAGAGTATTCTTGGATACAGGATTTTTTTTTTTTTCTTTCAGCACTTTGAATATATCATGCCACTCTCTTTTGGCCTGCAAAGTTTCTGCTAAAAAAGTCAGCTGATGGCCTTATGGGGCGGAGGGGGGGCGGGGAGTTCCCTTGTATCCCTTGTATGTGACTGTTTTCTCTTGCTGCCTTCAAAATTCTGTCACTACTTTTTGCCTGTTTAGTTACTATGTGTCTTGTTGTGGGCCTGCTTTGGTTGATTTTGCCAGAGGTGGGAGGGAATCTCTGTGCTTCCTGCATCTGGATTACTGTTTCCTCCCCAGACTTGGGAATTTTTCAGCTATTATTTCTTCAAATAAATTGTCTGCCACCTTCACTTTCTCTCCTCCTTCTAGAATCCCTATAATGCAAATGTCATTCTACTTAATGTTGTTGCTGAATTCCCTAAGTCTATTTTTATTTTTTATTATTTTTTCTCTCTCTTGTTCAGCTTTATTGGTCTCCATTACTCTGTTCTCCAGGTCACTGATGCATTCTTCTGCTTCCTTTAGTCTACTATTTATCCCATCTAGTGTATTTTTAACTTCAGTTATTGAGTCTTCATCTCTGGTTGGTTCTTTTTTATGTTTTCTATCTCTTTGTTGAGAGTCTTACTGAAAAACCCCAGTCTTTCACTCTTCCAGTCCAATGAGTATCTTTATGACCATTACTTTTAAATTCCCTACCAGACATGTTACTTCTCTTTGTTTCATTTAGCTTTCTGCTGTGATTATTCTTTCATTTGGGACATATTCCTCTGTCTTCCTATTTTGCCTAATTCTCTGTGTCTATTCCTATGTGTTAAGAAAGTTAGCTATGTCTCCTACGCTTGAAAGTGGTGGCCTTGTGAAGAAGAAACCCTGTAGTGCCTGGCAGTGCAATGTCCACTGTATAACACTACTGGCACTTTGGGGATATGTCCAACGTGTGTTGCATGTGCCCTACTATTGTGGCTGAGCTGCATTTGCTTTCACTCCAATTGTATGCAATGTATGTCTTTGCCTGTTGTGGACAGGCTTTTGTCTCTGTATTGTTAGTGGGCCAGTCTGGTGCCATTTTGGGCTTGAGTTGAGTCAGATCAGGCATTCTCCAGAGATGAAATAGTACCAAACTGTAGGGTGCTTTCCCTGTGTTGTTTTCTGAGAAGCTTTCATTAGTAGGTGGAGCCTATGGTCTGACTTGATGTCTGCTACTAACCTACTGCTGGGACTCCAGTGCAGCTGGTACATGTGGTTATTTTCCCATCTCCGTGGGGCAGGAGTCACTTTGGAAGGGGGCTGGCCCTTGTCAGGGCTGTTTGTACACTGCCAGGCTTGAGGCACTGCTCTGGATGGTCTCTGGCCAAGGGCATATTTGAAGGAACAGGTCCATAAGAGAATGTGTGTGTGTGTGGCGGGGGTACACACTGTCAGCAAGGTCCATGCTGGTCTACTCTGATAAGGGACTTGCAGTAGCCCAGGAAAACTCCTGTTGAGGAAGGCTAGGTTGGAAAGGGACAGATTTGTAGAAGGAGGTCGGGGTATAGTCTGTTGTTAGCAAGCTAAGTGAAGAGTGTTGGCACTGTTAGCTCCCACAGGTGTCCATGTATAGGGTATCAGGGGAACAAAATGGAACCTGCCAGCTTTTTTGTTCTTGGGAGAAGTTTCCCAAAGATCCCTGCCCTTCCAACACAAGTTGTGAGATTATTAAATAAATTTCTTTTCCACAAGCCCCTGGCATTTTTTAAATTGCTGCTTCTATGCTGTATCTCTGCAGGGCTCTTTGTTGTGCTTTCTCTTCAAGGGCCTTTAAGGGCAAGGGCTCAGTTTTCTATTGCCCTCCTGTCTTTCCCAGAGCCAAGCCTGCTGATTTTTAAAGTTCCAGGTGTTAAGTTCCATTGATTCTAAGAACTTATGAAGTTAGGCTCCTCTGATTTTCAAAGCCAAATGTTATGAGGATTGGTTTTCCTACTGTGAGTCCTTCATGCCTGGGATATCTGGTATGGGAGTCTCCTTCTTTCCCTTCTCTGCACCAGTAGCATCCCTCCCTCCTGTAGGCAGTCCCATGGGTCCCTTTGGCTTCCAACCTGTCTTTGCCCTTCCCACCCACTTTTATGTGCCCTCTTCTCTACATTAAGCTGTGGAGAGTCTGATAGCAAATCTTTGAGTTGTTTTCTGTGTTATTTATGCAGATGTGGATTTCATCTCATTGTATCTGTGGAGTGAGGTGAGCTTAGGATCTTTCTATTCTGCCATCTTCCCCAGAACTTCAACTGACAATGTTGTTTGAGTTCACTGTTCAAGTATTTCAATTAGCATGTACAGGAACAGTTTGCTCCATAGCACAGCATAGCTCTGCAGCTAATGTGCTTGTCCCCTGAAGATTGTCACAGGAGACCCTGCAAAAATAAAACTGTCCCTGAAATTCTATTCTCACACATTAGGGCTGAGTTTCTGAACTTAAAAATCCCCACTGTTCTCTCCTCTCAGTCTGTCTCCTCTGGTAAGGGTCATTTCAAAGAGTTATAAAACCAGACATCAGCAGTAACATACTAAGTCCAATGAAATGGTGGGAAAACATACAGCAGGCCAATTACTCCAATACAGCTCAAATTAATGACACAGCAGAACCCCCATCAGGTTAGTTAATTGAGAGGTGATAGAAAGGTGGAAGGTACAGAATGTCCTTTTGACAAGTTTTTACTTGTTAATCTCTGTACTATAGCTCTTTGGCTAGTCTATTCTTCCCTGTACTCCACTGTGACTATTACTAAATCTAAACTTGTGTGCTATGTTTAAAGCACATTTCCAGGTGATAAAATGTCATTTTCCCTAAAAAAACAATTTATTTCCAGCTTCCTCTAGAGTCGGTCATAAGAACAAATGGCATTTCCAGATACCTATCCACTTAATAAGAATAATAAGTTCATTCTTACTATTCCTGACTGCTCTTTTTAATAAAATGGGCCTGTTTACTTCTACCTATATATTTATTCACATTATGGGATGTGAAATTAAAGAAACATGGAGCATGGTGAGACCAGGAATGTAGAACAAACACTACAAAGAACACATTGTTATATTAACATAGGTGTAAAAGACAACCACATGAGACTATTATAGTATGGTAAAGTCAAGAGAAGGAAAAAATATGTCCATTATTCTAAAATGCTTAAACTCAACTCTAAAAGCAAGGTTGCTGTTGTTGTTGTCGTTGTTAAAAGAAATGTACCAACGGCCCACTGCATGAACTGAGAGGTAACAATGTGGTCTTTGACCTTGAAATATTTACAATTGAGAAGAGAGTGCAAGTACATCAGGAGAGTTAACTGTGATGTATATACAGGGAGAACACCATGTAAAGCCTGAAGTTATGCTGCCATAGCCAAGGAACTACAGAAGATAGAAGAGAGCTGAAATGGATTTTCCAGAGGGAGCATGGCCCTGTCCACAACTTCACTTGAGCCTCTGGCCTCCAAAACTGTGAGGCAGTGAATTTCTGTGCCACCACTTTTTCTTTGCAACCCAGTTTTTGGTACTTGTTACAGCAGCCCTGGAAAACTACTAAAACTATGTTCTCCATAGTACTTCTCCTGATCTGAAAGTTACCTTATTTGTTTATCCATTTACATTCTTCTCCACAGAAAATTTCATGAGAATGGGAATCACCCTGTTCTGGGTGCTAGAGATTCATAGATGGATGAAATATAGTATTTATTCTTGAAGGACTTAAAGTATTTAATTCCTAATTAAAATGTAAAGCATTTATATATTCATTAATTGAACAAATATTTAAATAGTGTATGTTCCAGGTACTGTTACAAATGCTGATGTCACAGTGGGGAATGAGAGTTTACATTCTGCAAGGGACAAAGATAAATAAAAAGGTATAAATAGGAAAAGAATATAAAACAAAGTAATAAGATAGAGGATGGAATTTTGAGGAAAATTTAAGTTGATTGGTCAAGAAATGTCAGTAGTAAATATACCAGGTCCCTTTAAGGAGCAGCAAGAAGGTGAGCATTTAGATCAGGTGACTAAAGCAGTGGATGAGAGTAATGAGAAGGAGGAGAGCAGGTGTTTGATCTCATAGAGGCTGTAAGCTATGGGCAGGGTGTGGATTTTATTCTAAGCATTATGGACATGGGCAGTCATTAGGAGATTGCAGTTAAGAGTCTGCGATATTCTGAATTATTTTCTAAAAATTTCACTTGGCTGCTGTGTAATAAAGGAATGGTAGGGAAGGTGAGGTTAGAAGCAGAAAGATTAGTTAGGAGGCTATTGCAGAAGCCCAGATATGAGATGGTTTGGCTTTGTTTAGGGTGGTAGCAGTAGAAGTGATGGAAAGGTACAGGTTATGAGTGTATTTTGGAGGAAGCTAGTAAGACTAGCTATTGGATGGAAGACAGAGGTGCTAGACAATAAGGAATCAGGAGTGATTTGTAGGTTACTTCATGATCTACCCCCAAATAAAACCAAACTATGTTGATTAGATGATAATTCTTCACTTAAGAAGTGTTTACTTGATATATCTATAAGAGAGGGTGAGTAGATTTTTGGGTTAGATGATCTTTAAGATCTTTTACAACCTGGAGTGTCTATGAGTCTAATAATCAAAGCAGAGCGTCTACTCTGCCATTGGCCAGTCAGTCCCAGGAAATGAGGAGCCCATATATTGAGAGCATAGGGGGATTAGGGTAGAGATTCCATTCGTAGTGAATGAATGCTATACAAGAGTTTTCCAATTCTACAGGAGAACACTTTCCTAATCACAATCATTAATGTTTTCTGGTTACCCCTGTGTTCTAGTCTTAATGTTAAATGGTTTACTTATGTTATGACATAATGCTTATAGAAATGCCACACAGTAAATAAAATTATCCTTCTCTTATAGATCAATCAACTGATTCTGAAAAGGCAGTAAAATGTCTAGGATCTTAGGAACAGGAAGTGACGTAACTGGAGTTTTAACCTAAATCTAACTTCTGATACTGTTCTTAACTCCTGTTTTGTACTGCCTCCTGTCTCAGTGAATAATAAAGAAGGGCTGTGAGAAGAATTAAAAATAGAGTATATTAGATCAATAATTTTGTCTTATTTTGATTTAGTTGATTTGAAATTTGTTTTGATATAAAATAGTGTGAATGTGTTTTAGTGTGTGAATATATACATATGTACACATATATGTACCCACATATAAAACTGCACATATGCGGACTCTTGATAGAAAAAAAAATCTCTTAGCTATAAAATAGGTAAAAGTTTGTCATGGGTGACTTTGATGACTTCAGATCTACTCATGTAGGCCAACACTTTGGCTTATTGGAGGTTTCCTTGAAGGCAAAATGAGAATGTTCTTTAAAAAAAAAAAAAAGAAAGAAAGAAAGTCCATGGTATTTTGATAGGGATTGCATTAAACGTGTAAATTGCCCTGGGTAACATTGACATTTTCACAATATTAATTCTGCCAATCCATGAGCATGGAATATTTTTCCATCTCTTTGCGTCTTTCTCAATTTCTTTCAGAAGTGCTCTGTAGTTTTTAGGGCATAGATCCTTTACCTCTTTGGTTAGGTTTATTCCTAGGTATCTAATGCTTTTGGGTGCAATTGTAAATGGGATTGACTCCTTAATTTCTCTTTCTTCAGTCTCATTGTTAGTGTATAGAAATGCCACTGACTTCTGGGCATTGATTTTGTATCCTGCCACGCTACCAAATTGCTGTATGAGTTCTAACAATCTTGGGGTGGAGGCTTTTGGGTTTTCTATGTAGAGTATCATGTCATCGGCGAAGAGGAAGAGTTTGACTTCTTCTTTGCCAATTTGAATGCCTTTAATGTCTTTTTGTTGTCTGATTGCTGAGGCGAGGACTTCCAATACTATGTTGAATAGCAGTGGTGAGAGTGGACATCCCTGTCTTGTTCCTGATCTTAGGGGAAAGGCTCCCAGTGCTTCTCCATTGACAATGATATTTGCTGTGGGCTTTTTGTAGATGGCTTTTAAGATGTTGAGGAATGTTCCCTCTATCCCTACACTCTGAAGAGTTTTGATCAGGAATGGATGCTGTATTTTGTCAAATGCTTTCTCTGCATCTATTGAGAGGATCATATGGTTCTTGTTTTTCCTCTTGCTGATGTGATGAATCCCATTGATTGTTTTATGAGTGTTAAAACAGACTTGCATCCCGGGGATAAATCCTACTTCCTCATGGTGAATAATCTCCTTAATGTATTGTTGTATCCTATTGGCTAGTACCTTGTTGAGAATTTTTGCATGCATGTTCATCAGGGATATTGGTCTATAATTCTCCTTTTTGGTGGGGTCTTTGGTTTCGGAATTAAGGTGATTCTGGCCTCATAGAACGAGTTTGGAAGTATTCCATCTCTTTCTATCTTTCCGAACAGCTTTAGTAAAATAGGTATGATTTCTTTAAATGTTTGATAGAATTCCCCAGGGAAGCCATCTGGCCCTGGAATTTTGTGTCTTGGGAGATTTTTGATGACTGCTTCAATTTTCTCCCTGGTTATTGGCCTGTTCAAGTTTTCTATTTCTTCCAGTTCCAGTTTTGGTAGTTTGTGGTTTTCCAGAAATGCATCCATTTCTTCTAGATTGCCTAATTTAGGGGTGTATAGCTGCTCATAATCAGGGGAATATTAAAAAAGAAAACCATAGCTGGGGGTATCACCATGCCAGATTTCAGGTTGTACTACAAAGCTGTGGTCATCAAGACAGTGTGGTACTGGCACAAAAACAGACACATAGATCAATGGAACCGAATAGAGAATCCAGAAGTGGACCCTCAACTTTATGGTCAACTAATATTCGATAAAGGAGGAAAGACTATCCACTGGAAAAAAAGACAGTCTCTTCAATAAATGGTGCTGGGAAAATTGGACATCCACATGCAGAAGAATGAAACTAGACCACTCTCTTGCACCATACACAAAGATAAACTCAAAATGGATGAAAGATCTAAATGTGAGACAAGATTCCATCAAAACCCTAGAGGAGAACACAGGCCACACCCTTTTTGAACTTGGCCACAGTAACTTCTTGCAAGATACATCCATGAAGGCAAGAAAAACAAAAGCAAAAATGAACTATTGGGACTTCATCAAGATAAGAAGCTTTTGCACAGCAAAAGATACAGTCAACAAAACTCAAAGACAACCTACAGAATGGGAGAAGATATTTGCAAATGACGTATCAGATAAAGGGCTAGTTTCCCAGATCTATAAAGAACTTCTTAACCTCAACAGCAAAGAAAGAAACAATCCAATCATGAAATGGGCAAAAGACATGAACAGAAATCTCACAGAGGAAGACATAAACATGGCCAACAAGCACATGAGAAATTGCTCCGCATCACTTGCCATCAGGGAAATACAAATCAAAACCCCAATGAGATACCACCTCACACCAGTGAGAATGGGGAAAATTAACAAGGCAGGAAACCACAAATGTTGGAGAGGATGTGGAGAAAGGGGAACCCTCCTGCACTGTTGGGGGGGATGTGAACTGATGCAGCCACTCTGGAAAGCTGCGTGGAGGTTCTTCAAAGAGTTAAAAATAGATGTGCCCTACGACCCAGCAATTGCCCTGCTGGGGATTTACCCCAAAGATACAGATGCAATGAAACGCCGGGACACCTGTACCCTGATGTTTCTAGCAGCAATGTCCACAATAACCAAACTATGCATGGAGCCTCGGTGTCCATCGAAAGATGAATAAAGAAGATGTGGTTTATGTATACAATGGAATATTACTCAGCCATTAGAAACGACAAATACCTACGATTTGCTTTGACGTGGAGGGACCTGGAGGGTATTGTGCTGAGTGAAGTAAGTCAATCGGAGAAGGACAAACATTGTATGGTTTCATTCATTTGGGGAATATAGAAAATAGTGAAAGGGAATAAAGGGGAAAGGAGAAAAAATGAGTGGGAAATATCAGAAAGGGAGACAGAATATGAGAGACTGCAACTCTGGGAAACGAACTAGGGGTGATGGAAGGGGAGGTGGGCGAGAGTGGGGTGACTGGGTGACGGGCACTGAGGTGGGCACTTGATGGGATGAGCACTGGATGTTATTCTATATGTTGGCAAATTGAACACCAGTAAAAAATTATAAAAATAAAAAATAAAAAATAATTTAAGAAAATAAAAAAAGAAGAGAAAGTGGATGCCATTTTTATTGCTTGCCCTATGTTCCTATTCACTGGGTACTTAGAGAAATAAATCAAAGTGACAATGAAATGAAAAGTTTTGCTAGAATTTTCATTCAAAGAAGAATTCTTCAAAAAGCTGAAAAAAAAGAAAAAATGGCAGTAATTTTATTGTTAATGAAATGTTTTCTTGATGTCAAGCAGTACGTGGTTGGAAGAAAAACAACTTGGATTTAACTAGAAATCAAAATATGGTGCATTTCCAACCTGGTAATTGGGCTGATATGAGATGTCATCGACAGTGATTATTACAGTGGCCTGGGTCTGAAATACACACTCTGGATTTAAAGGTACCTGAATGGTGAGGACACCACGCTGCAGGTTTGGCTAATCTATGTGAAATGATGGCACTGGGGAAGCCATTCCTGTTTGCTCTAACTAAAGCCTGCCCCTATGCACCTGCTGGAAAAGCAGGTGTTTTTTTTTCCTAGATCTGATTTTAAAAATAAGGTTAGAAGATGACAGCTGTGAGAAAATGAAGCTATTCTCTAGAGAGTAGCTGCCTTGTGGGATAAGGGAAACAACTCTTGGAAGCCAGCCCTGCAGCACTTCATTAGTCAGGTGTGAAAGGAGAGCTGCCTCTTCTAGAACTAGGGCTAAAAAATTTCCTTTTAATCCTCTTAGGCAATATAATTTTTCACTTTCAAAAAATAAAGGAAATGAACTTCTCTATTAGTATGTTCATTTGACATTTGTTCAACAAATAGTATTAAGCACTTACTACAATAATATTAATGGCATTGCTAATGTGCACCTGAAAAACTAAAGAACTTTGTAAGTTAAGGAAATTTTGGTGTGCTATATCCATCAAGTTTTAAATAAGCATTTAACATTTCCATGCGCATGTGAACAGACTATATTACTGTTTAAGTGCATTTGGTGGTACTGCTCATGGATATAAAAAATATTCCTGGGCAGCCCCGGTGGCTCAGCAGTTTAGCGCCGCCTTCGGCCCAGGGTGTGATCTTGGAGACCTAGGATCGAGTCCCACATCAAGCATCCTGCGTAGAGCTTGCTTCTCCCTCTGCCTGTGTCTCTCTCAATCTCTGTGTCTCTGAATAAATAAATAAAATCTTTAAAAAAATCTTTCTATGAATAACATTCAAAATCCAAATATATTTATCAAACTTTTATTTTGTACAAACTATGTGTATTAGGGAGGAATTTCATGATGAATAAGATATTCTTCTTAGAGAGCTGAGAATCTGGGGAAGAAAGCACACATATCCACAATATAAAATTCAAGTCATAATTTTGCCTACTTGGTGAAAGTGTGCTACAAGCACAGAAGAGAGAGAATTAGAACTCACTGCAACAATGAAGGGACCATTTAAGGGGATCATAGTTGAACTTGGATCTGTATGTAAATAATAAATAAGGCAGGTATATCCAAACAGAAGGAAAAATAGAAGCAACAAAAGACTCAGAGACTAGAAAATTTGGGAAAAGACAAATAGTATTCTGGTTTGAGGGTAGAGGTGGGAGTGGTGGAAGGGGATATTTTAATAGGTGATAAAAATGAAGTGATTGGCCCTAAATAGCTATGAACTAATGTGGACTTTATTTTTGTAGAAAGTCAGGAAATATAATGTAATGTTTTGGAAAGAGGGGGGTCATAATCACAGTGAGCTTTAAGGAGAAAATGCTTGTTGGCTGTATTGGGAACAGGGAGTCTGTCTAGAAGCTATTGCAGTAGTCCAGGCAAGAAATGATGAAGCCTCAACTGAGTGCAGTGGCAGTAGGGATGAGGGAGGAAACAGATGTCCCTAACATTGAATAAATAGTGATTACTAGTTTGAGTTTGGGGCCAGATATAAATATGTTCTGATAACTTTTGCAAATTCTGGCCTCATATCAAGGAAAACTAGGGTCTCTAAGTTAGAGACTTAGATCTGGGAGTTCCCTGCATGGAGTTTAGGTGTTGACCTTGTAGGAGTGGATGAAGGTATCCAGAAAAAAGAAAATAATCACCAGGGAGAAGACTTACAATATAATACTAGTGTTTAAAAGTCATCATTAAGTAGTGAAGCAATCAAGAGAGGATGCACAGTTTGCTCAGAAAGGCAGTCATAGCCCAGGCTGTGAGAAAGCCAAGTCAAGTGGATTACAAAAAAGTGGACTTGGTCTTATGATTCATAGGCATTGGTCACCATTAGCAGAGAAGATCCATAGACAATATGACAACTGAATATAAACTTCCCTGGGTTGGGAAGTAAAAAACTGAGGAAGAAGAAACGATGAACAGAGATAATTTTTTGTGACATTTGGGATTTAGGATGAGAGAGTACTTTGATTGGGAAGCAGAATTAAAGGGGATGTTTTTTAGGAGTGAGACACAAGAGAATGTCAATGAAAGTTAAGGAAATCTGAGGGAGAAAATGAAGTTGTGAGAGACAAGATCTAAGAAGACTAAAGTTAAGCACATAAATAAATTATATAGTTTGCCTTGCAAAGGTAGGGAGAATGTATAAAAATGCAAACCAAGAAATGGACTCTTAACTAGAGAGAATGAACTGATGGCTACCAGATAGGAGGTAGATGGGGGATGGGTTAAACAGGTGATAGAGATTAAGAAGGGCACTTGTGATAAACACTGGGTGATGTATAGATGTGTTGAATCGCTATATTGATATCTGAAAGTAATATAGAACTGTATGTTAACTGGAATTTAAACAAAAACTAGAAAGAAAGAAAGAAAGAAAGAAAGAAAGAAAGAAAGAAAGAAAGAAAGAAAGGCCATGAAATAAAAGCTAATTCTGTTGCCAAAAATTTTTTTTTGGATAAAAATGCAGACATTTTGAGGTGAGTGAGAGGAAAACCTACAAAATTCAGTGACTGGGAAGTACTGTAATTTGAGGTCATGGCCAAGCCTAAAGCTAACTCATTTGAGAGTAGGCAGAAAGGATTAGAAGTAAAACCAAAAGAAGTTTAGGTAAAGAGATCTGGTTAAAGTCAACAAAAATGAGGGAAGAAGCAGATGAAGAGAAGAGAAAAACCTCCTTGGTGTTTTCATTTGTGGTGATCAATTTTACCTATTAACTTGTTTGGGCTACAAGGCTCCCAGATTAAACATTGTTTCCAGGTATAACTGTGAAGGTGTTCCCAAGGGAGACCAGCATCTGAATTGGTAAATTCAGGAAGGTAGAATGCCCCCCCCCCCCACTGTGGGTGAGCATCTTCCAATCTGCTGAGAACCTGAATAGGCCAAAAAGAAGAGGAAGGGATCATGTGTTCCTATGCTGCTTGCCTACTTGATCTGGAACATTAGTCTTCTGCCTTTGAACTAGGATTTATACCATTAGCTCCTCTATTTCTCAGGTCTTTGAAATCACACTGGAATCATACCACCAGTTTTCCCAGCTCCAGCTTGCTGATCAGCAGATCATGGGACTTCTCAGCCTTCTCTGTCTATCTATCTATCATCTATCTATCTATCTATCTATCTATCTATCATCTGTCTTTTATTATTCTTGTTCTCTCTGGAGAACCTTAATATATACCATCTCTATCAGGGTATTTGTAGATATCAGGGTATCTGTGTGTGTGTGTGTGTGTGTATGTGTGTACACAGATATATATGATACATATATACATATATTTTCTACCTATAAATATTTAATATTGGGCACCAGGGTGGCTCAGTGGTTGAGAGTCTGTCTTTGGCTCAGGTCATGATCCCGGGGTCCTGGGATTGAGTCCCACATTGGGCTCCTGCAGGGATCCTGCTTCTCTTTCTGCCCATGTGTCTGCCTCTCTCTGTGTGTCTCTCATGAATAAATAAATAAAATCTTTAAAAATAAATAAATATTTAATATTAATTCTTGGTTCTTGTTTTTTTCATAAATGAGATCACATTTGAAAAAAATGTTTTTAAGGTACTAAAATCAAGTTGCAATGAGAATTAAGCTGATGAAGATGAAATTTAAGGAATAAAAATAGGAGAAATGTATCTACTAGTTCACATGTATGTAGTGTTTTTGCTATGGTCACACTACTTTCACATGCCATGTGGTCTTTTTTGAGGGTAAAACAGAATCCTGAAATCACTCAAACAAGACTTATTTTTCCACATTCTGCCAGTGAAGAAAACTGCTTTTCCCACATGAATCTTCATCTTCTAAATTCTGGCCCAGAGCATTTTCTATGGTAATTATCATATCACATTGTTCTTCTGTTCAGATAAAGATTTATTTTTTAAAAGAGTAGAATATACAAGAGATATAATCTTTTGTTCAAATTTTTATAAACAGTTTTAATGTCTAACATTTATACATTAATTTACTGTTCACAGGGAGTTTGGGTAAAATCTTAGTGCCCACTATATGCTCCTTTGAATTCCAAGACAATCTTTTATTGCATGAACATGACCATTATCTCACCTCTCAGCTGCCTCAAAACTAGGTGCTCTGAGGAGTGCTGCAGACTGGCAAAAAAATCAGACTGTAGAAGAATTACCGGAGAGAAAATAAACCACACTTTGATGGTATTAATTATTTAGTTGAAACTTGCAGCCTGGATATTCAAGAAGCTTTGACATATCCTCATTACAATGAGGCACAAGAGAGAAAGTAGCACCACAGAAATGTTCTCGTTGCCTGAGGCGTGTTTTAATTTGGGGCTCAATGATTCAGTCCTACATGGGCAGCTAAAATCCAAACTTTTCTTTTGGAAGTTGGCTTGTAGACTTTGAAGTTAACATCTCTGAAAGGCTTAAAAGTATCATCTGCCAGAGTAGGCTTGTTGTTTTGTTCCATTTAGAATTGTGTATAGGTAAAGAAAGATAAATTTTTATTAAATTCCAACATGTTTTCTTTCTCATTTTATATGAAAGAGGCTATGTCATTGGTTAGGAAGTAGTAAAAACAGCATTTTTACAGAGTGAATGTTAAAGTCATTAACCCAAGGTTTCATTCTGGCCTCTTTCAGCAGGATCAGTATCAAGGGACAGTTACTGTTGAGACTCACCTGAAATTTATATTTTACCAAGTTGTTTAAGGTCTGAAAAATGGTGGGGCTGAGCACCTCAGTGCTTTCTGCAGCTTCAAGGGGCCCATTTTCTAAAGCTGGTTTTTTTCCCATGGTTCTGTCTCAGGCATATAATTTAAGAAGGCTGCCATATTATTTTGGAGGTTAAACTGAGTGCTTCCTTGGGTAATTGAGGTCACCTTCATGTGGCCAGTAGTTGGTCTGAGATAATTTTGTTTTAATCCTTTCCTTTTCTCTGAAGATATCTTTAGAGATGGCAGTGAAAAGGTTAGCACAAAATGGTCTTTTAGCTGGTGGTAGGCTCATAAATGTTGTTATTAAATTCCTTATATCATATATATTACATATAATCTTTTATATATACAAATAATTCATTTTAAAATTAAAACCTTTTATGTGAATTTTTAAAAAGTGGTTTTAAAAGTGATAGAAATCTCAGAAATAAAAATCTTCCCTCCATTCCCTTCACTTTCCTCTGATTTTGGAATTTATGAGGAGAGAAGTGAAATTAACCACTCTCTAAAAATCACCTCTTTTCAGAGACCAAGGATATGGACTAGAGTGCTTGGTTGTGGCCAATTGATTTTATTTTATAACTTAGAACTAAAAGAGCATTTTAATAATTCTACATATTTTTTGTTTGGTTGGTTTTTTGGTTTTGCATTTTCCCTGTTTTTATTGTAGGATTTTTGTAAGACCTGACTTTTGAAAAGCTGTGGAAATGCGGTGCTGCAGAAACTGGATATTAAGCATAAAGAGACCTAATGTTTAAACTGAACTTGTTTGAAATTAGTTGAGAAAATATTTTGGTCCTCCTCACCACCCCTCTTGTCTGCTATAACATTATCTCCTTAAATCAAAATAACCTTTCCCAAAATGACATTTTGCACAATGATATTTCTATTGGTTCTTTTAGGAGTGAGGAGACAAGAGAAAGGCTATGGAAAGCAACTACAATAGGAAAAGAAGAGAATAAAGATGTGTGAGAGGGAATAAGGAGGTCAAGACCTAAGTATAGTATGCCTTTGGTGTAGTGTGTGGAGGGTATACAATGGTCTCTCAGAGAATGAGACCAGTACTCGATTAAGAAAGTCTAAAAACAAGGGCTCTTGGGTAGCTCAGTCAGAGTCTCTCATGTAACTCCAAATCCATTCCACTGCCCCCCTAGTCCTAGACATCATTATCTCTTGCTGGGACTATTGCAAGACCCTATTAGCCAATATCTAATTTTTCATTCTGACAACCCTCCCCACCACATTTCATTCTGAATTATAGCAGATGTGATCTTTTCAGAACAGAAATCATAATTGTGTTGCATCCCTTACCTACTGAAAGTATTTTAAGGAATGCCAAAACCTAAATCCTTAGCAAGGTCAAAATGGTCTGATGATATACCTGCTGTCTATCCCTCCCACCTTGTGCCAGTTTTATTTTATCTCTCTTCTCCAACCATTCTGGTCTTTCTTGGTTCCTCAACAAATCATATTCTCTCCTGTCACAAAGCCTTAACATACTTCACTCAAACCTTCCACCACCAGTTCTCACTTCATTAATTCCTATTCATCCACAGATTTCAGAGCCTCTAGTCACCTATCTAGTCACTTATGATCACAGTCTAGACCAGGTTCCATGTATTTCATTCCCATATAATAATGTTCTTTCCTCCAAACTATCTCAAATTGTGATTATTTATTTGTAATATTTCTAAAATAAATCCCTTTCATTCTCCTATAAGCTCTATGAAATCATGGAGCTCACAATTTTGTGCTCAATTGTGTCTCCACTTAATCAAGTGCATGATATATAGGAGGATTTAATATTTTTTAAATAAATGAAACTCTGAATAAGATGGTGACATGAGGAACGAGGGAAGAGACCAAAGAAGATAAAGTAATAGTGAGCTTATTAAGTCTTTGTGAAAGTTTTCAGGCTTGGGTTGAGATCAGTGATCTCTGATTTCTCTGTATTACACTGGGAACCAAAGCATCTATAACTTCCAGAAGGTAAGTTATAGAACAACACTAGTCACTTTCCCATGTAGTTTCCTCATTGGGTCTTTGTCTATTCACAGAATTCAACTTCTTCATTCTGGATTGTAGGATTTTTTGGAATTTGAATTAATGTGCACTCCTAAGGGGAAGACCTCTACTTCCTCCTCCTAATCTTTGTTCGCTTTGCCTCATAGGTTTTCCTTTCCTACACACTGTGCTTCTTGCCCTTTCACCCATAAGTCTGCTCCCTGCTGGTATAACTAGTTGCACAGAGGCCAGGCTTGGTGAGACTTTTCTTTTAAAGATAGGCCGCAACTGGCCTTCTCTACAGACCAGTTCGTATCAAACTGGGTGGGGAGAGGGAAGAAAAATATAAATTTTTTAAAAACAATGTTATGTATTTTTCTGAACAGATTTATATTTATGTGTTACCCTGTGCATGTACAGCTCTGTAAATGTGCTCTGTTGCTCTTTCATGTAAATTATTTGTATGGTAAGCAGGGTTCTACAAAATATGCCCTATGTTACAGCAGATACATGGATATATTGATAGGCATCTTTTTAAAATGTATCACTTTATACAACAGACTTAAGTTTCCCTGAAGACAAAATCATCTTTTAAACCAAATTCTTGGTTGTAAGCTTTGTACTCAATAGTACTGTAGGTAGTATATGCCATTATATTGCATAACTGAGGAGAGGCTTGGAAGGATGAATTCTTAAAGTGAGTCAGTAGAGAACCCAGAAATACTGCCTCCTACAAATTAGTTCATCCTCTCTTCTGCTCATATTAAGTGGAAAAGATGACTATAAACTTCTGAAAGCTTGTTGATGTATAATTCATGAGACAGGTCCTTTTTGGCTGTTTGGTGAGTTCCTTTTGAGTCTAAAGGTAATGTCCTTACATCTAAGAAATAAAGCAGTATATAGAAACCTTGTCAACAAGCACACAGAGATATGTCATTATCAATTTGAGGATTCACTTTTCCTGGAAGATTACAAATATATCTCAAACTACTGACCCAATAATGCATTGAATACAAACTATTTTTATTTAATCCCAAATTCAAATATTCATGATAATTACAAAGTAATGTAGAACATAAAAAAGGTGTTATTCAGTTATTGTGTGATATTTATGCATTGAAATAAAATAATTATAAACAAAAGTTCTATGCATAAATAAAATTTGTTAGCTACATGATTAAACTGTACTTGTTTTGTAAGCTTCTCCAAACCTCTTAATTTTAAAAACTGAACAAACAGAGGTTGCTTTTTTGGTCAAATGTATATGAAGATACTGTTCTGAGTCAACGATATTAAGCTTACAGAAATAAAAATTCTTACCTTATAATATAAAGGTATGCAAGTAAGTGTAAATGCTTCCTTACCTCAGCCCCAACTGCCATGTTGAACAGTTCCCCTTTGAGTTGCATAATGGAGCAATATCACCAGCCACCTTAATATTTTCCCCATAATGAAGAAGTGTCTTCCATGATGTTTTTAGATACTATAATTAATATTATTTATGGCAGTTTATTTGTTACGTCTGTTCCTTTATCCCTCTATCTATACATAAGTCCATCTAAGTTTTTATCTTTCTAAGTACTTTTGAATTGTAGGAGTTCTTTTTTTTTTTTTTTTTTTTTTGGTATTTTTTTTATTGGAGTTAGATTTGCCAACATACAGTGTAACACCCAGTGCTCATCCCATCCAGTGCCCCACTCAGTGCCCCTCACCCAGTCACCCCGCCCCCCCACCTCCCTTTCCACTACCCCTTGTTCATTTCCCAGAGTTAGGAATCTCTCATGTTCTGCCATCCTCACTGATATTTTCACTCATTTTCTCTCCTTTACCCTTTATTCCCTTTCACTATTTTTTATATTCCCCGAATGAATCAGACCATATAATATTTGTCTTTCTCCGAATGACTTACTTTGGTACAGCCACTCTGGAGAATTGTAGGAGTTCTTTATGTTTCAAAGCACTTTTGAATTGTAGGAGTTCTTTGGATAGTAGTACGTTTTCAGGTGTATGTTCACAAATATGTTCTCCCAGTCTGTAACTTGCCTACATATTTTCCTAATGTTGAATCTGATAATGGGCAGTTTTCATTTTAAGTTGAATTTATCATTTTTAAAAAAGATTATTTATTTTTTGTGAGAGACAGGGGGGGCGAGGCAGAGGCTGAGGGAGTGGTCCTGCTTTGCAGGGAGCCTGATGTGGGACTCGAGTCCTGAGATCATGACCTAAGCTGAAGGTAGATGCTCAACTGACTGAGCTACCCAGGTGCCTCTTGAATTTATTATTTTTAAATGTGCCTTCAATGTCATGTCTACAAAGGCTTTGGTATATTCTAGGTCACAAAGATATTCTCCTATTTTCTTTTAAAAACTATGTAATTTTTCTATTTAGATCTATGATCCATTTTCAGTTAATTTGTGTATGAGGCATGACATTTAGATTAAGATTCATTGTTTTGTACAGGGACGCCCAGTTGTTCCAACTCCATGCTTCAAAAGACCCATTCTCCACTGACTTCCTTCTATAACTTTATCAAAAATCAATTGGCCATATTTATACGTATCTATTTCTGGATCATGATGTAGCTGTCTGTCCCTTCACCAATATCACCATGTCTTGAGTATTATAGGTTCATGATGTTTAAAAATTGACCTGGGTGGGTCAATGGTTGAGCATCTGCCTTTGGCTCAGGTTGTGACCCAGGGGTCTTGGGATCGTGTCCCGCATCAGGATCCCCATGGGGAGCCTGCTTCTCCCTCTGCCTATGTCCTAGTCTTTCTCATCAATAAATAAATAAAATACTTTTTTAAAAAATTGAATAGTATGATTCCTCCAACTTTATTCTTCTTTGTCAAAATTGTTTTAGCTATTCTAGTTGTTTTGCCCTTCCATTCAAATATTAGAATCAGCTTATGTATAGGTACAACAAATTCTGCTGGGATTTCAATTGGAATGTATTAGATATATAGTTAATGTAGGGAAAATTAACATAAATACATTGTTGAGTATTTCAATCTATGGACTCAGTATTTGTCACCATTTACTTTAGTCTGCTTTCAGTTTTCAACATATAGATCTTGTTTTGTTAGATTTATTTGTAACATGTGTGTATGACATATATATATATATATAATATAGAATTATATCTATAAAAAGGGGGCTAGTTAGAATGGTATTGTATTTTTAATTTAGTTTACAGTGTTCATTACTAGTGTATGCAAATATTATTGGTCTTTCTATGTTGACCTTATAGCCTTTGACCTTGCTAACTCACTTTTAAATTGTAGGAGATCCTTGGTAGACTGTCTGTGATATTCTTTATATCATGTCATCTGCAAATAGGATCAGGGTTTATTTCTTATTTTCTAATCTATATATTTTTATTTCCATTTCTTGCCTTATTGCACTGGTTAGGACTTCTGGTACCATGTTGAATAGAAGTAGTGAGAGTAGTCATTCTTACCCTGTTCCTGATCCTATGGGGAAAGTATTCAGTCTTTGACCTTTAAATGATAGATGTAGGATTTTTGTTGATGTTCTTTATCAGTTTGAAGAAGTTCCTCTTCCTCAGTTTGCTGAGAGTTTTTTTTTTTATCATGAATGAGTGTTTAAATATTTTCCACATCTGATAATATGATCATGATTTTTTTTTCTTCCTTGGAGTGTTAAGATGTAGATTACACTGGTTGAAATTATTTTCAGCTGTATTTAATATAATTGGCATATAACATTTTTTAAGTTTGATGTCAAATCCATAGTGTGCTGATTTGATACATGTATATATATATGTATATGTATGTATATGAAATGTTCACCATGGTAAAGTTAGTTAATACATCCTTCACCTTACATAATTAACATTTCTTGGTTATTTCTGTTGTGGTGAGAACATTTAAGACTTACTCTCACAGCAACTTTCAAGTATACCATACAGTATTGTTAACTGTAGTCACCATGCTGCATTTTAGATTCTTGGAAATTATCTTATAACTGAAAGTTTTTATGTTTTGAAATATAGGAGTTCTTTATGCATCTTGGATAGTAGTACATTTTCAGGTATATTTCCCATTTCTCAACATCTCCCCAGTTCCCCAGCCCTGGTAACCTTCAGTCTACTGTTTCTATGAGTTCAACATTTTTAGATTCTGCATGTAAGTGATATCATTCATTATTTATCTTTTCTGTCTGACTTACTTAACTTCACATAATGCCTTCAAGATCCATCCTATTGTTGTAAATGGCAGGATTTCCTTATTTTTATGGCTGAGTAATATTTCATTGTGTATATATATCACATTTTATCTATACATTCATCCATCATTGGAGACAGTTGTTTCCATATTTTGGCTGTTGTGAATAATTTCAGTGAACATGAGAGTGAAGATAAATGTTTCAGAGAGTAATTTTATTTTCTTTTGTGTATATACCTAGAAGAGGCAATGCTGGATTTTATGATAGTTCTATTTTTAATTTTTTGAGGAAACTCCATACAGTTTGCCATATTGGCTATTGTAATTTACATTCCCATCAACAGGGAACAAGAATTCCCTTCTCTCCACAACTTTTTCAATACTTACATCATCTTTTTGATGATAGAATTCTAACAGGGATAAGATGATATCTTATTGTGGGTTTGACTTGCATTTCCTTATGATGGTGATGTTGAGCACCTTTCATATACCTATTGGCCATTCATATGGTCTGTAGGTCTTTGGAAAATGTTTATTCAGGTCCTCTGTCCATTTTTTAATCAGATTTTTTTTTTACTATTGAGTTATATGAGCTCCTTATAAATTTTGGATATTAATTCATCAGATAGATGGTTTGAAATATTTTCTCCCATTCTGTAGTTGCCTTTTAATTCTGTTGATTGTTTCTTTTGCTATGCAAAGGCTTTTTTAGTAAGATTTAGTCATTTTTTGTGATCAATCATGTATTTGCCTTATAAGTTAAAATTACTTGGAAACATGTAACAGATTGATTGGCAAGAACAAACTTTGTCTTCAGATTTCATAGATATTATCCAAATTCTGTTGCCATTTCTTATTTAAATTAAAACGTTTTACTTAAAATAACAACAATAACAACAAAGCTTTTTTAGTTTGACATAGTCCCACTTATTTATTTTTTGCTTTTGTTGCTTGTGCTTTTGGTGTCAAATCCAAAAACACACTGCCAAAATCAGTGTCAAGGAACTTTTTCTCTCCAGGAATTTTATGCTTTCAGGTCTTATGTTTAAATTTTCAATGCATTTTGAGTTAATTTTTGTGAGCAGTGTCAGATAGTGGCCCAGTTTCATTCTTCTGCATGTGATTAATAGTTTTTCCAGCACCATTTGTTGAAAAGGCTATCCTTCCCCCATTATATATTCTTGGCTCCCTTGTCAAATATTAGTAGATTGTATATGTGTTTATTTTTGGCCTCTCAATTCTGTTCCACTGGTCTATGTGTCTGTTTTTATGCCAGTACCTACTGTTGTGATTATTACAGCTTTGTAATATAGTTTGAAATCCAGAAATGTGATGCCTCCAACTTTGTCCTTTCTCAATATTGTTTTGGACATTTAGCCTCTTTTGTGATTCTATACAAATTTTAGGGTTGCCTTTTCTATTGCTGTGAAAAATGTCATGGAATTTTCATAAGGATTGCAGTGAATTTGTATATGGCTTTGGATAATATGAACATTGTAACAGTATTAACTCTTCTGATCCATGAACATAGACTGTCTTTCTAATTATTTGTGTCCTCTTTAATTTCTGTCATCATTGTCTTATAGTTTTTAGTGTATGGATATTTCACTTCCTTGGTTATATTCCTACATATTTTATTGTTTGTGATGACATTGTAAATGAAACAATTTTTAATGATATTTACAATATCATGTTATTAGCAAACAGACAGAATTTTGCTTCTTCCTTTTCAATTTGATTACCATTAATTGATTGATTACCTAATTGCTCCAACTGGGACTTCTAGTACTATGTTGAGTAGGAGTGGTAAAATTGGGCACTCTTGTCCTGTTCTTTTTTTTTTTTTTTTTTTTTTTATGATAGTCACAGAGAGACAGAGAGAGAGAGAGAGGCAGAGACACAGGCAGAGGGAGAAGCAGGCTCCATGCACCGGGAGCCCGATGTGGGACTCGATCCCGGGTCTCCAGGATCGCGCCCTGGGCCAAAGGCAGGCGCTAAACCGCTGCGCCACCCAGGGATCCCCCTGTTCTTGATTATAGAGGTAAAGATTTCAACCTTTTACCTTTAAGTATGGTATTAGTTATGGGTTTGTCATGTATGACCTTTATTATGTTGAGGTATGTTCCTTCTATACCCTTTATGAGAGTTTTCATCAGGAATGGACATTGAATTTTGTCAAGTGCTTTTTCTGCAACTACTGAGATGGTCACATATGTTCTGGTGTCCTATACCACAATTATTGATTTGTATATGTTGAGCCATCCTTATATCCAAGAATAAATTCCACTTAATCATAGTACATGTTTCTTTTAATATATCATTGCATTTAGTTTCCTGGTATTTTGTTGAAAATTATTATATCTATATTCATTAGGAATATTGAGGTGTAGTTTATCTTTTCTTATAATATCTATATCTGGTATTGATATTAGGATAATGCTGGCCTTATAAAATGAGTTTGGAAGTAATCCTTCCTCTTCAATTTTTTGGAAGAAGTTGAGAAAGTATGATATTAATTCTTCTTTATATGTTTGGTAGAATTCAGCAAAGAGGCCATCTTGGACTTTTCTTTGTTGGGAGGTTTATGAATACTGATTCAATCTCATTACTTATTACTGGTTTGTTAGGATTTTCTATTTCTTTGTGATTCAGTCTTGATAGGTTATATGTTTTCTAGAAATTTATTCATTTCTTGTAGGTTGTCCAATTTGTTGGCATATAATTTTTCACAGTAGTCTCATGATCTTTTGTATTTGTGTGGTATCAATTGCAATGTCTTCTCTTTGTTTCTAATTATATTTGAGTTCTTTCTTTTTTTTTCTTGATAAGTCTAGCTAGAGGTTTGCTAATTTTGTTCTCTTTTTAAAACCGTAACTTAGTTCTGTTGACCTTTCTATTATTTTCCTATTCTCTATTTCGCTTATTTCTATTCTGATCTACATTATTTCCTTCCTTCTGCTAATTTGGCTTATTTTTCCCCTAGATCCTTGAAATGTAAAGTTAAGTTGTTTACATGAGGTTTCCTTCTTTTTTCTTTATAAAATTTTTTAACATACTCATTTATCACTATAAACTTCCCTTTTGACACTGCTTTTGCTGTATCTCATAAGTTCTGACATTTTGTTTCCATGTTCATTTGATTCAAGACATTTTTTAATTTCCCTTTTGATTTCATCTTTGACCATTTGGTTGTTCAAGAGTATGTTGTTTAATTTCCACGTACTTGAGAATTTTCCAGCTTTCTTCTTGTTATTTGATTCTAGTTTCATACATTTGTGTTCAGAAAAGACAATAAGACAAAAGACTGATATGAATTCAGTCTTCTTAAATTTGTTAAGACTGGTTTTATGACCTCTTTTATGATCTGTCCTGGAAAATATTCCACCTGTACTTGAGAAGAATGTGGATTCTGCTGACATTGGGTGGAATGTCCTGTATATCTCTGTGAGGCCCACTTGATTTAAAAATATGGTTCAGAACCAACATTTTATTTACTTTTGTGTGTGTGTTTCAACTAACATCTTTTCTCATGAAGATGGAAGCATTTTCAAATGTATGTTTGAAAGCATAAAGAAACTGTCATATACTTAACTTTTGACTTATATATACTTAATATATACAAGTCTGCATAGAAAGCATCTTTCTTTTTTCCTGCATAGAAAGCATTTTTTATTAAAATTAAATTAGCCAATATATAGTACATTAGTTTCAGATGTAGTTCTCAATAATTTATCAGTGGCATATAACACCCAGTGCTCATCTTATCTTGTGCTCTCCCTCGTGCCCATCACTCAGTCATTCCATCCCCCCACCTACCTTCAGCAGCCTTCAGTTTGTTTCCCAGAGTTATGAATCTCTCACGATTTGCCTCCCTTTCTGATTTATTCCCATTCAGTTTTCCCTCCCTTCCCTTATGGTCCTCTGCACTATTCCTTATATCTGCATGTGAGTCAAGCCATATGATAATTATCTTTCTCTGTTTAACTTACTTCACAGCATAATACCCTCCAGTTCCATCCATGTCAATGTAAATAGTAGGTATTCATCCTTTCTGATGACTGAGTAATATTCCATTATATATATATATATATATATATATATATATATATATATATATAATCACTTCTTTACTCATGGATCTGTCAATGGACATCTCTATCTCCTGTCGAAAGATGTGGTATATATGCACAATGGAATATTACTCAGCCATCAGAAAGGATGTGTACAGATGTACAGCTAGAGTGGCTAGGTGAGTCCAGTGGTGCAGGCCAGTGAGAGGACACAGGGCTGGGTCCAGGCCTGTAAGCAACTACAGGGGTCCTGGCTGTTCATGTGTACTTCTGTTGCTGCGTGGTATCACTATGGGCATGTGCACAGCAGTGGAGGCTGATGACAGGAGTTAGGATGGGCTTGCAGGTGCACAGCTTGTGAGGCTAGCCCTAAATATGCACACAGTGGTGGGAGTCAGCTACAGGGGTCTAGGTTGGCATCTTACACTTATGGCTGGATGCTGGTGCAGATCTCAAGCTCCAATGGAGTTATGGGGGAGGGAGCAGGGTAGCATCTGGCATCTGGGAACATATAATCTTGTGGAACCCAAATCAGCAGGTGAAATCTGCAGGGAGTCTATGTTGGCTGTATTGGCTGTTGGTTTCTTTAGTAGCAAAAGCTGCTATAGTCCTTAGCATAGTGAGTCACTGGGAACCATGTCTGTCTCCACTGTGCACTTGACACTGGTAGCTGCTGTTCTTCCTTGTTTCTAGCTTTCTTTACACTTCTCAGATTTGCCAGTTTCTGGGTTGGGCAAAATTGAAGCAAGTCCTTCCTGCAGTGCCCTGAAAGGCTGAGGAGGCTAATCACTCACTCTGCTCTCCCTTTCCCAATGATGGAAATTCCTACTAGCTGGGTAGTTTTCTATTGGCACTGCAGCAGTGCTGGTCTATGGGGGATAGAATAATGCAGGTCAAAGTAAACCCTCCCTTTTTCCTTTTTGTATTTTAATTGTGTTTCTTATTGTTGTTCCTCTGTGTTTCCAAAGTTTCTTAAGTGAACTCCTGAGTCTCCTAGAACTGTTTTTGCTCATAGATAACTGTCTAATTGTTAATCTTTGCTGGGGGAAGGAGGTGGAGAATGGAGGCCGTGATATCCTACTCCACCATCCTGTTAACATCACTCTGATTGAAGTTTGCATATTGAACCAGACAAGCATTCCTGGAATAGACTCCAAGTTTTTCTTTTAATTGCTGAATTCTATTTACTAAAATTTAGTGAAACAAATGTTTTGATAATGTTTACGAGAGATATTGGATTATTTTTTTTGTATTGTCTTTGTTTTTGGCATTAGGGTAATAATACCTTATTAGAATTGGTTAAGAATCTTTAGTTCTTCTATTTTCTGAAAAAGTTGTGAAAATTGGATTTGAAATTATTTACTTTGTTCAATGTCAGTAGAGGGGTGCATGGATGTCTCAGTCAGTTCAGTATCTAACTCTGATTTTCACTCAAGTCATGATCTCAGGGTCATAACATCAAGCCTAGGGTTAGGCTCTACAGCCTGGAGTCTGCTTGAGATTCTCTCTCTCCCTCACCCTCTGCCTTTTCCCCACCTGCACTCATGATATCTTTTTTTCAAATAAATAAAATCTTCTAAAAAAATAAATAATAAATAAAATAAAATAAATAATAAAATGTTAGTAGAATTTTCCAGTAAAAACATCTGGACCCTTACCATTTTGTAAGGATTCTAGCTAGATACTAATTAAATAGCTATAGCACTACACATATTATCTATTTCCACTTGAAATAGTTTTGAATTCAGCTCTTGACATCTTTGTGGAATCGATCCAATTCATTTAAGTTTCAAATTTATGTATGTAAAGTATTTCTTAGTAGCCTTACCCTTTTAATGCCTGTGGCAAGTGTAGTGATATTTCATTCTGAGAGTGGATACTTGTGTCTACTCTCCCTTTTTTTCCCTTTGTCAGTCTTGCAAGAAGTTTATTGATTTTATTGAGATTTTGAAAAAAAAAAACACCTTTTTGTTTGAATAATTCTTTCTAATGTTTTTATACTTTCCATTCATAATCT
Organism: Vulpes vulpes; assembly: GCF_048418805.1. NCBI lineage: Eukaryota > Metazoa > Chordata > Mammalia > Carnivora > Canidae > Vulpes > Vulpes vulpes. Next base: position 97,828,549 of record NC_132785.1, read on the forward strand.
CTGGCCTTATATTTATTCTTCCTGTCTTTCTGCTTACTATGAATTTATTTTGTCTTCTTTTTTTTACCCTTGAACAAGAAACAGATACTTTATATGATTTTCAAGCTTTTTCTTGCATTTTAGAGATGTTAAAAAAGAATTTTTGATTGAAATCCTAACACCTGGAAAAGCAAAGTTATATTTTCTATACCAACTCTATATAGAAAATGTTTACCAAACCCTGGCTTTGATGATTAATTGGAAACTCTTCTTTCCCCCTTTTTCTTTCTTTCTGTTTCTTTCTTTCTTTCTTCTTTCTTTCTTTCTTTCTTTCTTTCTTTCTTTCTTTCTTTCTTCTTTCTTTCTTTCTTTCTTTCTTTCTTTCTTTCTTTCTTTCTTCTTTCTTTCTTTCTTTCTTTCTTTCTTTCTTTCTTTCTTTCTTCTTTGTTTCTTTCTTCTATGTTTCTTTCTTTCTTTCTAATATAAGTATTTGGTGCTAAAATTTTTCTTCTCAACAATGAGTTAACAGCACTTCAAGATTTTTATATGCTGGATTCTCATTTTCATGGACTGTAGTACATATTAGAATTTACCTTGAGACTGCTTCTTTTACCCAGGGATTATTTAGAAATATGTTGTCTAAATTTCAAGTGAGGGGAGATTTTATTGTCATCATTTTGTCATTTCTATTTTATAATCAAAGAAAAAAATTTATGTAATTTCTATGCTTTTAAATTATTCAGTTTTATGATTTGGGATTAAAGTCTAGCTTGATGAAGGCTCCATGAGTACTTGAAAAGAATGTTGGTAGATGATATTCAGGTTTTGTATTTTTTTGATTTTCTGTCTGCTAATTCTGTTGATTACTGAAAGAGGGTATTCAAGCCCCCAATTGTAATGGATTTTTAATTTGTACTCTCAGTTATATCACGCTTTATGTGTTTTACATAAATACATGTGTTTTGTGTATTTTGAAGATCTTTATTTGGTGCATGATCATTTAGGATTCTTTTGTCTTCTTGGTGAGATTCTATGTTTAACCTTGATAATTTTCTTCACCTTGAATTCCACTAGTCTGATATTAATAAAGCCACTAAAGCTTTATTTTGATTAGTATTTACATAGTATATTTTTTCTAATACTTTCCTTTAACATATCTATGGTATTATATTTAAAGATAAGTTTCATGGTTGACAAGACTCTGTCCCACAGTCTGTTTTTGGGTGGATTTTGTCTTCAATTTTTTATTTAAATTCAAGTTCATTAACATACAGTGTAATATTAGTTTCAGGTGTAAAATTTAGTAATTCATCATTTACATACAACCCCCAGGGCTCTTCATAACAAGTACATTCCTTAATCCCCATCACTTATCTACCGCACTTCCCCACCTACTTTGCCTCCAGTAACCCTCAGTTTGTTCTGTGTAATTAAGAGTCTGTTTCCTGGTTTGCCTCTCTGTCTTTTTCCCCCTATGTTCATCTGTTTTTTTTCTTAAATTCCATACATGAGTGAAACAAAAAGCTTCTGCACAGTGAAGGAAACAATCAACAAAACTAAAAGGCAACCTATGGAATGGAAGAAGATATTTGCAAATGACATATCTGATAAAGGTTTAGTTTCCACAGTCTTCAAAAACGCCTTGGGTGAGAATGTAGTGCAGTGCTTTTTGTAGTGTTTACCTATAGTAGGGGTGATATAGTCATTAGGATGTGTGTGTGTGTGGGTGGGGGGTCGTATATGAAGGAAACTCACTTATAAGATCATGCATTGAATCTAAGGTCCCAGCCAAACTGACTTCTTTTCTCCCACTTTAAAGTCTTCTAATAGTTATTATTTTTTCCTCCATGGTTTTAGTTTTAATTTGTGAGATAAATAGGGTGCATTGTGGTTATTCTATCTTGTCTAACATTGCATATCCTGCTTTTTGAAATTTCCACAGAAGTCAAATTTTCCTGGTCTTTCACATATTTATTAATGTGTCTTATGTTGATACTAATGTTCATGATAGATATATTGTAGAGACTGAATTCGGTTACCTTTCCCTTAAGAATAATTCTTATTCTACCAGACAATTAGTGAGGTTCGAACTTCAAACTCAACTGAACTCTGTTCAGTTCTTTAAGCTTCAAGTCACTAGTTTTCAGAATACCCTGGTATCTACTCTGCAGGATTTTGGTGATTTTTATAGTTTACATGCAGAAGCTCCACCTGTGTGACCCCTTCCTTTCGTGATTCTCTGTCCTCTAATTTTTATCTGCTCTACCAGTCTCAAATGCTGTCTTCAGACATAATGAAGCCTGCAGTTTTCTGATGTCCTGAATAGTTTTTCTGAGTCATTGGAAAATTGAGGAATAAGTCAGACAAAAGAACTTTGAATTTACAAATCTAACCAAGATCTTATCTTTCTTACCTTTCAAAAAAAGAAAAAAAAGAAAGAAAAAAAAAAAAGAAAGAAAGAAAGACCCCTCCAATTTCTGTCTGCTTTTAATCACTATCTAGTGCCTTCATATTGCTGGGTGATTTTACATATGTATCCTAGATTTTCAATCTAGTATCGCTGTTTCTAACCTGTATCTACTGGAGTTTTAGTCTTCCTTGTAGCATCCTGTTCTACAGTTTTTTCAAGGCATACCCAAACTCCTCAGGGTTAGCAAAATGAGATAGTATGTAAGAGAAGTATAATTGCTTGATGCTGAAAATGTAATACATGGACGAGCAGTATTAGTGTCATCTAGGAACTTTTTAGATACGCAAAACACTAGGTTTTATAAATCCGCTGATCTGAATGTGCATTTTAACAAGATTCTCTAGGTGATTCTTATATACAATAAAGTCTGAAAAACACTAAGCTAAAATGCAGGCTGCCTCAAGAAGAGCTTCTTAAACTATCCCTGGATGTTTGCAAGTTTTTGTTTATTTGTTGTTGATATTCATTGTAGACCCATATATCTACAACATACAATAAAAATGTATTAATATGAAAATAAAATATGATATAAAATCCTGATTTTTATTAGATTTAGCACACATAGAATTACATTTCAAAAATATAATCAGAACACATATAAAATGTAAAAAATGAGATTAACATAAAAACTGCTTCTGTTCATTGAAAGAATACCTTTTAGGTTATTAATATTCACATATAACATATTAAACATATCTTGACTTTATAATTGAGTATTTTTCTTTTCAAATTATTATTTTTGTGGAGAATTCATTTGTAATTCATTTGTAATTGTATGTATGAAAATTCCAATTGGGTTTTGATGGTTTTATTGCTTCATTTAGCCAGCATATACCTGCAAATAATACATTGTGGTTTTGTCGCTTCGTCATCAAATATGTTTACAAAATCGAATTAAATATAACTTGGATGAACTCTTTTTGTCTTCATTTCTTCAGAATCGTCTTTTTTTTTTTTTTTTTTTTTTTTTTGCTATTTGTTTTGGTAACTATTTCCACTTTGGAGAAGGGTATTTTTTGTTTAACAGAGTCCAGTGAAAGTTGTTTTGCCATGTACAAATTATGTTTTAAAATAAATAATTCAAAATCTACTCCTTAATTTAATCAGTTCTGGACACCAAATTTAACAAAAGTGTGTTTGATCAAAAATTTAAATAATTTAAAAATATTGTTATAAAAATAAATTTTTATATTTTGTCAGATTCATTTATCTTTGAATTAGAGACAACAGACTAACCTTAAAGCATTCTGTCTCACAACACTGTCTTATAAGGCATGTAGAATGTACTTCATACCATGAAGTCAACAACTGAACTGGTCTAGATCATATTCAAATATTCAAAAAGACAAATCCACTGATCATGTTCATGGATGTCACAGTAATGTCAAATTACTCTAAAAATGTCTAAATGCTTACACTCAGAGTACTTATTTTTCTGCATATTTGTAACAGAGTGGCCTTTACCAATCCACAGACCCTACTTTGAGCAGCATTAGTCTAGACTACTGAGATTGAAAACTGTATTACCCAGAGCACCAAGGAAGTGCATTTACCATTTTCAAATCTATTTCTTTCATGCAGTGATGCTTAATAATAAATGAGGCAATATGGGTATGGCAACTTTGTGATTTATGTCCTATATATACCCAACTATAATCTCCTTGAGAAATGACAGGTTGTTAAGTCCCCAAAAAGTTCTCACACATACAGATTTGGATTTGCACATTAAATTTAGATCAAAAGCCTCCTCTTCCTAAGTTCCTCATCTACCCTACCCAGGTTCTTTACCAAAATCTCACTTGATATATCTCTACAGTGCTCTCTGTCCTACAGACCAATTTTCTTCTACTTCTCTCTTCTTCAGTTATTTCTTTGCATTATCGAAATTAGATAATCCCTTTCTATTTTATCTTGTTAATATTTTGTGTTGAACAAAGTGTATTGTATTATATTTATATATTTGCATTTTGACTATACTTCTTAGATGAAGTTGTTTTTTCTTAATGTTTTTATTTATGTGTTCATTTTTATATGCTGATACTTTCTTCAATGCTTTATTATAATCACCATCAGCATCATCACAGCAAAATTAATAATTTTAGGCTCCAACAACTTTAGAGCATAGTCTGGCAATCTTTGGAAGATGGTTCTATTGAATGAGAGGCATGGTAGGTGGAAAAATGGTGGTGGTGTGGGGTTATGGGGAGAATCCTAAATGTTCACCCCTAAAAATCCACTTGAAGACAGTAGCTCACTGATGCCTAATTACCAGCACATTCATTAGGAAACTCAATTTCCTTTTTTCACTGGGGTGTTGTCTGCTGATTCTTTCTAAGCCTTCAAAAATATTTGACTTGACTAAATAACAAAACATTTCATGCAGCGTTCGAAATCCTGGAGCCATACAATGTATCTTGGAGAAATGGTAACCTCTCTTTCCCTGCAGATTGTCACCTGGATTCCAAAGCTATAGTACTACATCCCCAGTCTCAGTAAATACCTAGTTAAAGAGATTGTCACCTTCTTTAATGATTTAATGGGTGCATTAGGAGGATGTGTGCAGAAAGAAATAGAATGGTACGAAGAAGTATAGATTGGAAGTAGAATCATTATGGTAGTTAAGGTCTAGATAGAAAGTAATGGAGGCCTGAATTAATGTAGCAGAACAAGATAGGACAGAACAATTTTCAGGGATATTACAGAGATTGATTGGATATGAGATGATAGGGAATATGGGACTTTCAGAAAAAAAAAAGGCTGTGAGGAAACCAGTAAATAAGTACAGTTTTAAGTAAATGAAATTTGAAGTGCCAGTGGGATTCATGTGGCAATCATAAATTTAGGGATCTGTACGATAAAGTACCTCCAGAGATTTGAAACGATGGCAAGCAAAGCATTTAGATGAAATTATGGGCAAATTGTTGTTAAAACAGCAATTCCAAGTAATGACTAAATGATGAGTCAAGAAATAAATGGATATTTGTTTTCATGCCCAAAGGACATCAAACTACACAAAATATAGTTTTTGAAAAACTCCTACAATGCAATATATATGATTAAAACATTGAAGTATAATATATGAAAATTTATGAAACTATAAAAGCATTAAAACTGTAAGACTCTGGGGGTACCTGGGTGGCTCAGTGGTTGAGCATCTGGCTTCCACTCAGGTTGAGATCTCCGGGTCCTGGGAATCAAATCCTAAATTGGGATCCCCACAGAGAGCCTACTTTTCCCTCTGCCTATGTCTCTGCCTCTCTTTCTGTGTCTCTCATGAATAAGTAAATAAAATCTTAAAAAAAAAAAAAACCCTGTAAGACACTGAGAGAATGAAAACTCCAACGGGCCAGAGTTAAAGGAGATATTTTATATGAAAGGAAATATAATTAATGAACATTTGAAACAAATTCAATTTTGATAAAAGTTAAATTCATAATAAGTTAATAAGATTTCTATATCTAGTATTCTTTAGCTTAAAAAATAAGCAAAACTTTTTTTAAATGTGATTTCTCTAAGTTGGAGAACATAAAATGATACAGACCCAGGAATTCTGATATAATTAAAAGCAATTTTTAAAATATTTGTCAAAAGACTTAAAAATGTCTGTGTTTGGAATTACACTTCTAGTCCTATCCTATGGAAATAATCACAAACACAAAGATTTAAGAATAAAGGTTCCTTATAACTTTATCAAAAAAGGGGGGAAGTAAATGCCCAATAATACCTCCTTTTCTAACCCTTTTTATACAGTAAAGTGCATTTTTAGGTTGGGTTTGTTTTTTGTTTTGTTTTGTTTTCGAGTTTTGGAACATATTAGATACATATTACTGAATAAATTACATAGACATTAAAATAATATTGATTAATTTTGTGGAGAAATGCTTGTAATATTAAGTTAAAATGGGCAAATAATGGGTATGTAATAATTATGTACAATATATACAAATGACAGAAATCCACTAACATTTCATGTAATTATTTGATACTACTGTAATTAGCAAGAGTAACAATTCACTTCTTTGTTTCTGTTTTCCAAAGTTACATTCATATTAGTTTTGTTTTGTTTTGCTGAAATCTATTTTAATATCATTTACCCATGTTGGCCGCCATGGAGGTGTGCTCTTCAGCATCCTTTTAAGAGACAAACAGCATAAAGAGTTCAATTAACCAACAGGCCCTAGCTGCAGTGCCTTTTGTCCCCCACTGTTTGAGCTAAGTCATGCTCTCCTTGGATAATGCCAGACAATAACTAGGCACAGTTTGTATTTTAGGGCCTATTTCTGATCCAGTGAAGACCTACTCAATAGGCAATCCTTGTGCCTATTCTTTCTAGTGGGTAATCGAAGACTTTCTCAGAGTTGCACTATACTTTGAGGCTCTCCAACCAAATCTTCCTTCCTTTCCCCTAGCTTTCACAGATTTGAGATGTGCACAATGATCTTAGGAATTTTCTACTCTGCTTCCCTTGTATTTTTATCTGTAACAGATGTTTCCACCAAACCAACAAATCCATTCATCTGTTGATGGATAGTTGGGTTGATTCCACTTTTTGGCTGTTAGGAATAAAACTCCTATAAATATTTGTGTATAAATGTCCTTTTATTTTTTTCTCCAGATATTGAAAGCTTCTGGTTTTATTTATTATTATTTTTTATTGGAGTTCAATTTGCCAACTTATAGCATAACACCCAGGGCTCATCCCGTCAAGTGCCCCCCTCAGTGCCCATCACCCAGTCACCCCAACGCACTGCCCAACTCCCTTTCCACTACCTCTTGTTCATTTCCCAGAGTTATGTGTCTCTCATGTTTTGTCACCCTCACATCATTTCACTCATTTTCTCTCCTTTCCCTTTATTCCCTTTCACTAATTTTTATATTCCCCAAATGAATGAAACCATATAATGTTTGTCCTTTTCTGATTGACATATTTCACTTAGCATAATACCCTCCAGGTCCCTCCACATGGAAGCGAATAGTGGGTAATTGTCGTTTCTAATGGCTGAGTAATATTCCATTGTATACATTGTATTCACATCTTCTTGTCCTTTTGTTTCTTTGGTGAGTGTTTTTTTGGGGGAGGAGGACACACTTTTATTTCACTCATATAACTAACTAAAGTGAAACTGCTGTGTCACGGGGTATGTGCTGAAATTTTTTTTTAATTGCCCAGTTTTTTTCCAAAGTGTATGTTGGAAATCCCACCAGCAATGTATGAAAGTTGTCATTATCCTCCATCCCCAATGACACTTGATTTTTTAAACTATTTTCATGGTTCTGCATAGGTTTCTTATTGTGGTTTCAATTTACATTTCCCTGATGACTAATTAGGTTGAATATCTTTTCATGTCCTCAGTGAGCATTTATCCATCTTCTCTTGTGAACTATACATTAAAATTTTAGGCCCATTTTTTTTGGACTGTCTACTCATTGCTTTTTAAGAATTTCTATAAATTTTTAAAAAGTCCTTTCCTGAAGAAATTAGTAGTGTGAATATTTTTATCCTATTTTATAGTTTGTCTTTTTATTTTATTAATAGTGCCTTTTAAAAAGAAAGTTTTAGACTGATGAAATGCAATTTATAGGGTTTTTTCTTTTTGGTTTGTATGTTCTGTGTCACAATATTTTTTTTTTCTTCAAGAATCCTTATAGCTATAGTCTTTTTATTTAACTCTGTGATCCATTTCAGATAAACTTTTGTGTAGTTTGAGGAAAGAATTGAGGTTCATTTTTTTTTTGAGGTTCATTTTTTTAAACATAGATCACCATTTCAAAATATTTTGTTGAAAAAAAATACGTTCCCCATAGATATACATGAATGTGCACATGTTTCATTCCATTGACTGTGTATATGTAGGCTTATTTCTGGACAATATATTCTATTTTGTTAATTTGTATGTTTACTTTTACACCAATACCACATTGCATTGACTAATATAATTTTATGGTGAGTCTTAAAGTGAACTTTGCTCTTTTCAAAACTGTTTTGGTTATTCCAGTCAATTTTATCTTCTAAATCTGTTGCAAATATGTGCATTAAAAATATGTTTTCCCCTAATTCTTTGAACATAGTTGCCTTTCATTATTTGAACATATTTATTTATAATAGCTGCTTTAAAGTCTTTGTTTGATTAAAACAATGGTCTGGGTCACTAGATCAGTTTCTGTTGACTACTTTTTTATTTTCCTGACTGTAAGTCACAGTTTTCTATTCCTTAAATGTCTACTAAGTTTTTTACCCTTATAATACTAATGTATTATGAATAACACATTTTAGAAGCTCTGGAATCTGTTATCTTCCCCTGGAAAGTGTTGATTATTGTTCTAGTTCACTGTTCAGTTCCCAGCTGAGCATCTTGAATTTGTGTTTGCTCAGTCTTATATTTGCTAGTGGAGCTTCTGAGAAGCTCACTCCGTTTCCCAAACTCTTCTAACTTTATCAGACTCAACACTTAAACTCTGTCTCTTCTGTGTATCTGGCCAGGACATGGTGTTAGGCTTTATTAGGGCAGATCTAAAGTAGGTGTTGTTTTGTTGTTCTGCTGTTGTTGCTATTGCTGTTTAAAAGTGGGGTTTTCTGATGTTTTACCTGAATACTTATCATTTTAAAAGAATATTTACAAGTTTTCTACATCTGCTGGGCTACATTTCATTGCAGCTACAGTCTGGTAAGCCCATTGTTTTGTTCTGCTCATGCAGAGTCCACAGCACTGCTGAGAACCCACCACGAAACCCTCTGTGTAGTTGCTTTATCTCCAATATCTTTCCCATGTATTTCAGTGACATAATCCACCAAGAGATCTTAACATCTGACTCTTTAGCTCATCTGACTCATCTGACCTCACTGCCTGCCATGCTCTAGTTGGACTCTGGCTCATTGTGCTGTGGTCAGAATATTATATCCAGGCAGGTAATTGTTTGATATGGGTCTCACTTTCAGTTTCTCAGCCCTTAAGTATTGCACTCATGTACTGCCTATTGTGCAGTGCTTAAATATAGTTGCTTTATGTATTGTTCAATTTTATGATTATTTACAAGAAAAGGGCTAGAGGAGAGTAGTAGAGTTTTTTTTCTTTATGGCTGCAAATGCAAGTTTAGGCTTGATGATGGATCAATTCATATTTCAGGGTCAGCGCTATCTAAAGAACTTTCTGAATGACGAAAATCTTTTCTACCTGTGTTACCCAATAAAGGAGCTACTAACTGCATGCATTTTTTGAGCACTTAAAACATGGCCAGTGTAACTAAAAAACTGAATTTTCAGTATTATTTAAGTTAAATGTAAATGGTCAAATGAAGCTAATGAGTACCATATTAAACAATACATTTCTAAGAAATAGTGAGAAAAGTACTTAACCCAAACCAGAACATTTCCTAATTTGAGTATCTTATCTTGATATTGTTACTTAAGTCAGTTCTCTGGCTAAGTTTGTTTGTTTTATTACATACAATTTATTTTGGTTCTCAGATAATTGCTTTCCCCAGTCACCATGACACATTCTTTCTCTGACATACTTGTTTTTCTGATATTTCTGTTTCTTAATTGCATCTAGCATGCTGCTGGTCATATTCTCATTCTTCTTACTTTTTTTTTTTAATGTTTTGTTGTAACATTTTGTTTTTTTAATATTTTATTTATTGATTCATGAGCGAGAGAGGGAGGGAGGCAGAGAGGCAGAGACACAGGCCGAGGGAGAAGCAGGCTCCATGCAGGGAGCCTTATGTGGGACTCGATCCCCGGTCTCCAGGATCACACCCTGGGCTGAAGGTGGCGCTAAACCGCTGCACCATCAGGGCTGCCCCCGTCTTACCTTTCTTAATCTAATCTAGCCTGTTTCCTTGACTCTGATCCAGAGTTTTGCTCTAAAATAGCTTAGTCTTAGTATTAGGTCTCCAATAAATAGTAACTCTGTTCCAATCATTCTTTACAAAAGGATAACAATATTTTCTGTGCCTCATTATGACTATATGTTTTTCTATTTTGATTTTTAGAATGAACTGGAAATTTACACTTAGGAAAGGGTAAGAATTTAGATAAACATTAGGACTACTTGAATTTATCAAGAAACACAGATAATCAGACCTAATAATCAGACCTAAGTCTGTGTTTTTTCTCAGATTGGTCTAAATCTATGCCATTTATTATATAATGTTAAAATTAGATCATTCTTATTTACATCTATTTTTTTCTAATTCAGAATTCAGTGTGCAAATAAATATATAACAGCATTAATTTTGATCTAATTATCCACCACAATTTATAGAAAGTGGTTTTTGTCTATTAGATTCCAACATCAACATGCTAGAAAGTAATATAAAGACATGAAACCTATATATAAATGCACAGACTGGGGGCACCTGGGTGGTGCAATCAGTTAAGCATCTGACTCTTGGTTTCGATTCAGGTCGTTATCCCAGGGTCACTTGTTTCAGGTCTGGTCATGATTTCAGGGTTGTGAGATGGAGCCCTGAAGCAGGCTCCATAATCAGTGCAGTCTGCTTAAGACTATCTCCCTCTCCCTCTACCCCTTCCCCTTGCTTGCACACTTTCTTTCTCTCTTTCTCTCTCTGACAATTACATAAATCTTTTTTTTAAATGCACAAATTATGAGATCATTAGATGCATCTACCTAAACAAATTAAATTATAGCAAACTGCTTATTGTCACTAGCTCTTGATATTTTTGCTTGCAAGTTTGTGTGTGTATATGTGAGAGACAGAGATGTGGGTGTATCATGATTACTTAACAATTTGGTCACTTAAAAATATGAATTTTTCTTTTGCTTGGACTAGGATATCTGTGTTTTCTTCATTTATAAAAGTATGATAATTTTATATCATTAAATATGCACTATATTGGCTGATTATTTAATCTACTAATTATGATTCATATAATTGTATATGATCTTTGTTTATATATAATTCTTACTGTTCCCAGCTTATTATTTCATGGCATCATCATGCCTTTATAAGTTAATAACATTATAGAAGAATGACATAGTTAACTAATGCATTTCAATTGTCTAGTATATTTGTCAATATGGTAGTAAAATATTTCTATAAATAAAAATGGTTTTAATAATATAACATAATTAAGTTATTATTATTAGCTAAAACATAGGGCTGGAATACATGAAATACTATTTTCCAACTTCGTAATAAAGGCAGAGCCAATGATATTCTGCTTAAGAAAATAATCACTGTCTTCTATTTCATGATATGCTGCTTGTAATCAAATCTATTGGCTTAAATTTATGTCCATTTTCTTTTATTGTATAGTCAGCGGACATTTATAATATAAAAGTTACTATCCAGATAAAACTCTCCTCTTTTTTAAATCATAGCTAATTAGTAGCATTTTGTTTGACATTTTCTTATATCACAGTGTACCATTTAGCTAAATGACTCAATGTTTCAACTAGATGACATGCTCTTTATAGATAAAGATTACATATACTTTTTCTTCTCTTGTCCTCCATAGCACCTAGTTTTGTGTTGTGTATAAAAGCACTGTAGTTATTTGAAATGACATAGGCCTGCCAGCTCACATAATTGAAGGGTGGAAATCTGGACCTGTCTCCCTAATAGCCTGAAATCACTATAGTCTCTCCTACTCTGCTCTTTCCCAGTGTAGATTTGGATTTAAATATTTAGTGCCTCCCAACCTACCTGCTGACTATTCCTGGGTAGAGGTCTTTGACTACCTCAGGCCCCTCTCTTATGATTGGTCAGCACAAAATGTACCAACTAGAAACTCATGAGATGGCAAAAGGATTTTGGTTAGTATTTATGAGTTCAAATTTCCCTCTTTCCAAAGTAGAGAATGAAAAGGCTAGTGGAGAAGATTTATGCTTTCAGATTTTGCTTTAAAATGAAATAAATTAACTTATTTAATTCATAAACTTACACAACTTGCTGGCATTGTGATAGTCTTTACTTATTTGATCTCAGGCAACATAACTTGGCAAAGAAGGGAAATGAGCAGAAATTGAAGACAAAAATATGAAGCAATCAGTGTAGGGAGATGAAATTTTACAGATAGGACTGAAAGATAAGACCTCAGTCAGCAGGGTCCCTTTTGCTAGCAGGTAAAGCTAGAATCCTAGGCTGTGGCTTGAAACCAGCACTCACTGCTTTACTTCTTGGCCCATGGACCATGTCTTTCAACTTCCTTTCTCCATTCTCCATGGACTGAAAGTAAAAAGGCAAGCTTCTTTTAATGACATCCCAAATATCTATGTACATGTCTCAACCATAATTGTAAGGACTGTTGCTTCCCAGACATAAATTCAACCTGATTGCTGATGCTAGATATTCCATTGTTGGCATAAAAAGCCAAATTAGAATATTTTTAAATAAAATGAACTTTATAATTGAAATTAATAGAAGCAAAAGAATACATGGCTGCCATTCTTTCTATAATAACTCAGTACCAGAGTTTTGAATATCCCAGAGATAGAAAATAATATTATTAGTAATCAGCCATATTATTTTCATACTGGTGGTGAGAAACTCAATAAAATCACCACTTAAAACACTGTTTATCATTTTCAAACCCTTGACTTGTAAACAAATTTGTGAAAAATAATGTCTTTGTTTATTAGGAACCAGCAAAACTAAGATTGGGCTAAAACATAAGAATGCCTTGGGCAGTAATTTGAAGAAAAAAACATGTTGACTGTAAAGTACCTTGGATATATAAAGTGCTTGATGCTAATGATGATTATCTGAGACATTTTGACGGCGTATGCTCATTACTATAATTCATAAAAAGTAACTATTATTCATATTTAACATGAAAGCCATTCTTATACTAATCATCCTAAACAAACAAAATCCAGTCCAGTTTATTAGCTTGTGTCTCTAGTAGCACAACTGATTTGATTTAGTGTAAACACTGGCCTAGTGCTAATCATTCAACAGTGTTTTATATGCATAATTTAATTTTATGCAAAGCAAACTTTCCACACTCAATACTTTGGTCCAAGCAATCAAATTCATCTATTGCTTCTATTATCAACTTCTAAACAATTATTTATGAATGGACTGACTCTTTTTTTTAAATTAATTTATTTTTTAATAAATTAAATTTTTATTGGTGTTCAATTTACCAACACACAGAATAACACCCAGTGCTCATCCCGTCAAGTGTCCCTCTCAGTGCCCGCCACCCAGTCACCCCCACCCCCCGCCCTCCTCCCCTTCCACCACTCCTAGTTTGTTTCCCAGAGTTAGGAGTCGTTATGTTCTGTCTCCCTTTCTGATATTTCCCACACATTTCTTCTCCCTTCCCTTATATTCCCTTTCACTATTATCTATATTCCCCAAATGAATGAGAACATACACTGTTTGTCCTTCTCCGATTGACTTACTTCACTCAGCATAATACGCTCCAGTTCCATCCACGTTGAAGCAAATGGTGGGTATTTGTCGTTTCTAATGGCTGAGTAATATTCCATTGTATACATAAACCACATTTTCTTTATCCATTCATCTTTCGATGGACATTGAGGCTCCTTCCACAGTTTGGCTATTGTGGACATTGCTGCTAGAAACATCGGGGTGCAGGTGTCCCCGTGTTTCATTGCATCTGAATCTTTGGGGTAAATCCCCAACAGTGCAATTGCTGGGTCGTAGGGCAGGTCTATTTTTAACTCTTTGAGGAACCTCCACACAGTTTTCCGGAGTGGCTGCACCAGTTCACATTCCCACCAACAGTGCAGGAGGGTTCCCTTTTCTCCGCATCCTCTCCAACATTTGTGGTTTCCTGCCTTGTTAATTTTCCCCATTCTCACTGGTGTGAGGTGGTATCTCATTGGGGTTTTGATTTGTATTTCCCTGATGGCAAGTGATGCGGAGCATTTTCTCATGTGCATGTTGGCCATGTCTATGTCTTCCTCTGTGAGATTTCTGTTCATGTCTTTTGCCCATTTCATGATTGGATTGTTTGTTTCTTTGGTGTTGAGTTTAAGAAGCTCTTTATAGATCTTGGAAACTAGCCCTTTATCTGATATGTCATTTGCAAATATCTTCTCCCATTCTGTAGGTTGCCTTTTAGTTTTGTTGACTGTATCCTTTGCTGTGCAAAAGCTTCTTGTCTTGATGAAGTCCCAATAGTTCATTTTTGCTTTCGTTTCTTCTGCCTTCGTGGATGTATCTTGCAAGAAGTTACTGTGGCCGAGTTCAAAAAGGGTGTGGCCTGTGTTCTCCTCTAGGTTTTTGATGGACTCTTGTCTCACATTTAGATCTTTCATCCATTTTGAGTTTATCTTTGTGTATGGTGAAAGAGAGTGGTCTAGTTTCATTCTTCTGCATGTGGATATCCAATTTTCCCAGCACCATTATTGAAGAGACTGTCCTCCTTCCAATGGATAGTCTTTCCTCCTTTATCGAATATTAGTTGACCATAAAGGTAGGGGTCCACTTCTGGGTTCTCTATTCTGTTCCATTGATCTATGTGTCTGTTTTTGTGCCAGTACCACACTGTCTTGATGACCACAGCTTTGTAGTACAACCTGAAATCTGGCATTGTGATGCCCCCAGCTATGGTTTTCTATTTTAAAATTCCCCTGGCTATTCGGGGTCTTTTCTGATGCCACACAAATCTTAAAATAATTTCTTCCAACACTGTGAAAAAAGTCCATGGTATTTTGATAGGGATTGCATTAAACGTGTAAATTGCCCTGGGTAACATTGACATTTTCACAATATTAATTCTGCCAATCCATGAGCATGGAATATTTTTCCATCTCTTTGTGTCTTCCTCAATTTCTTTCAGAAGTGTTCTATACTTTTAGGGTATAGAACCTCTACCTCTTTGGTTAGGTTTATTCCTAGGTATCTTATGCTTTTGGGTGCAATTGTAAATGGGATTGACTCCTTAATTTCTCTTTCTTCAGTCTCATTGTTAGTGTATAGAAATGCCATTGATTTCTGGGCATTGATTTTGTATCCTGCCGTGCTACCAAATTGCTGTATGAGTTCTAGCAATCTTGGGGTGGAGGCTTTTGGGTTTTCTATGTAGAGTATCATGTCATCGGCGAAGAGGGAGAGTTTGACTTCTTCTTTGCCAATTTGAATGCCTTTAATGTCTTTTTGTTGTCTGATTGCTGAGGCTAGGACTTCCAATACTATGTTGAATAGCAGTGGTGAGAGCGGACATCCCTGTCTTGTTCCTGATCTTAGGGGAAAGGCTCCCAGTGCTTCCTCATTGACAATGATATTTGCTGTGGGCTTTTCATAGATGGCTTTTAAGATGTCGAGGAAAGTTCCCTGTATCCCTACACTCTGAAGAGCTTTGATTTATGAATGGACTGACTCTAATCTTATAATTGTGTCATATACAAGCAAAACTTCCAGTTCTGTCATTCAATTTTACTTGTTAAAATCTACTCCTAAAGTACAGGCAATTAAATAAAAATTTATCTAACTTTCTTACGATGTAGATAGGCAGGTTCATGTAAGTTTAAATTCTGGCTTCATTAGCTTTGTCTTTAAAAAATGTATTCCAAAATTTTCCTTGTATAACTTAAATGTTGGAAGAGTTCTTTATGATTAGCACAATCAAATTAGAAATAACAAAGAATGCGTAGATAAGAAAAATAACATTTGCATGATTTAGGGGGAAAATCTGATTACATAATACTTTGCAATTGTTTGCAATTGTTCTCCTTTCTTTACCAAAATGATTCTTTGGACACAACCAGAAAAGTTTTGGGGTAATTTTCACAGAAAAAAAGATAATAAATTTATGTTGAGCTAAACTGACCACTTAATCTCTCTTCTCTTGTGACCACTTTGCCATATTTGCAAGGTAGTTGGAATTAACTAAGATACTGAAATAAACCCTATAGTAGTTCATCTTTTCATTTTTTTTTAAAAGATTTTATTTATTTATTCATGAGAAACACAGAAAGAGAGGCAGAGACTCGGGCAGAGGGAGAAGCTGGCTCCCTGTGGGGACCCCAATGTAGGACTCAGTCCCAGGCCTCTAGGATCACACCCTGCACTGAAGGCAGACACTCAACCACTGAGCTACCCAGGCATCCCCAGTTCATCTTTTAAATCTCATCTACTGAATTTTTAATTTTCTTAATATTTTAATTTCAAAAATATTTTTTCTGACAACTTCTTTTTCAGATCAGTTCTTTTTTTAAGAATTCTGTATCTTGGGCAGCCCAGGTGGCTCAGTGGTTTAGTGCTGCCTTCAGCCCAGGGCGTGATCCTGAAGACCTGGAATCGAGTCTCGCGTTGGGCTCCCTGCATGGAGCCTGCTTCTCCCTCTAGCTGTGTCTCTGCCTCTCTCTCTTTCTGTGTGTGTGTCTCTCATGAATAAATAAATAAAATCTTTAAAAAAAATGATACCATAACTTATCTTTTCTAGTCTCTCTCAGCAAATCAAATAGAATTATTTCCCTTTCCTTTATAGTTATCTCTATTTTCAGGAACATTTGTTCTGTTGCTTCATATTGGACTTCTTTTGTTTATTTTTTTTTAACTATTTGGCAATCTTTGATTTTCCCTTTACTAGTGAAAGATAATTGGCATATACATAATATAAAAGTGTTTTTAAACAAATAAATATAACTATGATTATACATGGAAATTCTGTTTCCAGCTTACACAATATGTTAGTCTTCCTTTCATAATTTTATTTCCTAGTATGAATTAAAAATCAAACACATATTTTGGGGAAATAATTTAAAATTTAAATACACAAAAATAAAAGAGTAATGAGGGACTTTTGCTTCTAGACATTTTGGAATAACTGATATGTAGCAAAATGAGTAAAAATATGAGAAAAAAAGAAATAGTGCTGCAGTGATCTGTAGGACAGTATAATATGACAGTATAATAAGGCTAATTGGAATCCTAAAAGATGAAAGTATGAAATAGGAAAAAATATTTGGAAAAAATGACTGGAATTTTCCAAATATGATTAATCCTAAGTATCCAAGAAACTCAGTGAATTCCAAATAAGGAAAAGCATATATCAAAAGTACACCAAGGGATATTTTTATCAAATTACTAAACTAGTGATAAAGAGAAAAATCATAAAAGCATCCAGAGAAGGAAAATGATTTCAAGTGAAAACTTGAATCCATATGAAATGAGAATGTATTCTGTAACTGTTAAATTGTGAGTAAACATAAAAGGCTTTTTCCACTTTTCTAAATTTTTTAAAGATAATTGTTCAAAGCAAAAATAATATCAATGTGTTTTGGCTACATCACCATATGTAGAAATAAAAATTATTTAGAATAATAATACAAAAAAAGAAGGTAAGTGGAAACATACTGCCGTAAGTTTCTTCTATTATTTGGGAAATAGTATATTTTTCTCTGAAGGTATACCATAATAAGTTGAATATTTTAATACCCTAGAGCAACTACTTATCTAATACAAAGAAGCATAGCTAATAAGCCAAAAGGAGAGATAAAGTGGAATGCTAACAGATATCAACTTAATCCAAAAGAAGACAGGAAAATAGGAAAAATAGAATAGACAATATAGGATCAAAAAACAAGTATCAAGATGATGGATTTAAACATGGCCATATAAATAATTGCATTAAATATAAATATTCTGAACACTCAAAAGGCAGAGATGCCCTTAAGAATAAACAAGACCTAAATGTGCTGTCTACAACACATTTTAAATATAAATAAAGACATAGCTTAAAATTAAGGGATTAAAAAAAGACATATTATGAAACACATAAGAAAACTGGAGTTACTGTGTTAATATCAAAAAGGACTGTAGAATATAGAATATTACAATACAAAATGGGTGGCATTTTGTAATGATAAAGGGCTACTTCATCAAAGAAACATAAAATTACTAATTGTGTCTGTAAAAAGATCCAAGTATATGAAGTTTCAAAGTACAATGAAGTCAAGACAGAACTGAAGGGAGAAAGATAGAATTCCATAATTACATTTGGACACTTCAATATTCCTTATTAATAATTAATAGAAGTAGGCATAAAATCTAAAAGGATATAGGAGAAATGAAAAACCATGTTAACAAATTTGAACTAACTAATATTTATAAGACAGCCCATGCAATACCTATAGAATACATGGTCTTTCAAAATGCAAACAAAAAAATTGACCAATATAGACCATTTGCTGGGCTGTGAAAAAAGATTCATTATTTTTTTAACTACTTCATTAAGGTATGATTGATACGTAAAAGCTGTAGATTTTTAATGTATACAACTTGATGTGTTTAGAAGACTCATTAATTTAAAAGAATTGAAATAATATCGAGTATGTACTCTCATCAAAAAAGACTAAAAACAGAAATAAATAGAAAAATATTTCTAAAAAATTTCCCAATACTTGAACAATAAAGGACAAAATTCTAAATAGTGTATGGATCAAGTAGGAAGTAATAAGATAATTTAAAAAATATTTTGATTATAAAATATATTAATTCAAAATTTGTGGAATGCCACTAAAGTAAAAATAGAGGGAAATGTGTTACTAAAATATTCCTATTAGAAAAGGAGATAGGGCTAAATCAATTATTTAAAATTTTACTTTAAAATCTTTGCAAAAGGGATCCCTGGGTGGCTCAGTGGTTGAGCACCTGCCTTCGGCCCAGGGAGTGACCCTGGAGTCCCAGGATTGAGTCCCACATCGGGCTCCCTGCGTGGAGCCTGCTTCTCCCTCTGCCTGTGTCTCTGCCTCTCTCTGTGTCTCTCGTGAATAAATAAATAAAATCTTAAAAAAAAATCTTTGAAAAAGAGAAAATTAAACCAAAAGAAAGAAGGAAGGAAATATATTTTGAAGATATAAAACTAAGAAAAATGAATCAATGAAACCAAACATGTCTTTAAAAAATTATTAATGGAGTAAAAACAGAGAATGAGTCAGGAACAGCAATATCAGGAATGAGAGAATGGATATCACTGTAGATTAGACATTATAAAGGACAGAAGTACAGTTTTGCTCAAATTTTGCCAGCAAGTTTGTCAACTTACTGAAATTGATAAAATCCTCAAGTGACACAATTTGTTAAAATTCACACCAGAAAAAAAAATATCAATAACTCTACAGCTCTTAAAAATTTGAATTTAAAAATTCTCATAAAAAACCCTAAGCTCACTTGGTTTTACTGGTGAATTCTATTAACATTTTAGAATAATTAATGCCAGCTCAACATAAACTCAATATTTGAAAAAGGAAAAATTTCAACAAGTTTATAAGGTGAGCATTACCCTGATATCAAAGCCAGACAAATACATTAAAAGAAAAATTATGTTACTAATAATTAGAAATGCAAAACCCTGAATGAATTTTAACAAACTGATTCAAGCACTATATAAAAAAACAATTTGTGAGGATTTATTTTTAGAATACGGAATTAGCTTATTCAAAAAATCAATCAGTGTAAATCATCATATTAACAGTAAAAGAACTGTATTATGAACTCAATAGTTGCAGAAATACTATTTTTATTGAAATTGAGACTCACACTCTCAGAAAATAGAAATAGGATGGAGTACTCTCAACCTGATAATGGACATCTGTGCAAACTTTATACTTAATGGTGAAAGAAAAACATTCATCTGATTCAAGATTGGTGGTGTAAGGCTCTGACCTCACCTCTTCCATGGGATACACCAAATTACACCTATTAATAGAACAGTTCCTCCTGAAGAACTGAGGGCTGACTGAACAGCTATTGAACAACCAAAGATAGAAAAGCAAGAGAACAGGAAGAGAAATGGAGACATGATAGCAAGGGGAAGCCACACCCCAAGTGGCTGCCGACAGCAGTGAGGAGGGACAGTGCTTAGGAATCAGGAACAGATCCCTCTGTCCTTGGGCACAGAAAAAAAAAAAATCCATGGCTTAAAAGATCAACTTGCATATCAAAGAGGTAACACCAGAACTCTGCCAGGCATCAAAGGAGCTGCTGGTTAACCTGCTCTTCAGGTTAGAGGGACTGGAGAACAACACAGTTTATATTCTCACTCCACCAGACTGAAGCAGAGTCCAGACACTATAATGGGCTGGTCTGGACATCTCAGTGAGCAGAGACTTAAGCAAGTTCTGTAAATCTGTAAGCCTACATCCCAGCCTTAGTCCCACTGGTGCACAAAAAAAGAAGCTACAATTTAAAAGGGCTGAGGAACTGTGGGAAACCTCTCCTCCTCTCCCCCTGAAAAGCCCAGAATGAACACAGTATGGACCATAATGGGCAGATTCAGATGTCATAATTAGTGGGCCAGATTGTCACAGAAAGCTTGCAGCATCAGCAAGCCTAGGGTCCTCACGCCCACAGTAGCCACCTTGTGGTGCTGGGGCACAGAAATGAGCATCCATTTTGTGTGTTGTTGTCTTTTTAATTTTTAAAAATTTTTACTTTTAAAAATTTGTCTTATTTTTGTTTTTCATTTTATTTTCTTGTCTTTTTCCTTTTCTGTCTTATATTTTACTATTTCCTTTTTTCTTTTG
Source organism: Vulpes vulpes (assembly GCF_048418805.1). Lineage (NCBI taxonomy): Eukaryota > Metazoa > Chordata > Mammalia > Carnivora > Canidae > Vulpes > Vulpes vulpes. The sequence continues at coordinate 97,849,462 of NC_132785.1, forward strand.
TTATTATTATTATTTTTCTATTCTTTCCATAAAATGCTACAGGTTAAAAATCAAACTAGTAAATCCTGCCACAGTTCTAGCCAGCGAGCCAGTCACCTAGCACACACAGTCAGCATAGGGGACACCATACACAAGATCATTCCAACTTTAGGAGAAAGAGCCATTTTGCCTAATCTATAGACACAAAGAAAGTTGAGCAAAATGGGGTGACAGAGGAATATGCTCCAAAAGGAAGAATAAGACACCTCAGAAAAAAACTTAATGAAAGCAATATGCCTGATAAAGAACTTAAAGTAATGATCATAATACTACTCACAAGCTAGAGAAAAGAGTGGGAGAACTCAGTGAGACCTTCATTTAAAGATACAGAAAATATTAAAAAGAACCAATCAGAGTTGAAGAATACTGAATAACTGAAATAAAAAATACTAGTCAGACAAAAACTAAAGGAGTTATTGACCTCTAAACCAGCCTTACAAGAAATGTTAAAGGGGACTCAGAATAGAAAGGAAAGACCACAAGTAAAAGTATGGCTGCATCCTGGGAATAAATTCCACCTGATGGTGGTGAATGGTCTTTTTAATGTTTTGTTGGATTCAGTTTGCTAATATTTTGTTGAGCATTTTTGCCTCTAAGTTCGTCAGGGATATTGGCCTATAATTTTCTTTTTGTGGGGGAGTGTCTTTGGTTTTAGTATCAGGATAATGCTGACCTTCTAGAAGGTATTTGGAAGCTTTTTGCTCCTCTTCTATTTTTTTGAAATAGTTTGAGGAGAATAAGTATTAACTTTTTCTTAAATATGTAGCAGAATTCACCTGTGAATCCATTTGATCCTCTTTTATTTTTTGGTAGTTTTTAAATTATCAATTCAATTTTGTCACTTCTAATTGGTCTGTTCAGATTTTCTATTTCTTCCTGGTTCCGTTTCGGAAGATTGTATGTTTCTAGGAATTTATCCTATCCTTCTAGGTTGTCCAGTCTGTTGGCATATAATTTTTGGCTTGGGGCCAGGGTATGAAAATTGCTGCAGAAAAGCATTAGGAACTCTGTGGGTTAAAGGAAATGTAATGGTCATACATATTTATCAAAAGTCATTAAACTGGGATCCCTGGGTGGCGCAGCGGTTTGGCGCCTGCCTTTGGCCCAGGGCGCGATCCTGGAGACCCGGGATCGAATCCCACATCGGGCTCCCGGTGCATGGAGCCTGCTTCTTCCTCTGCCTGTGTCTCTGCCTCTCTCTCTTTCTCTCTCTCTATCATAAATAAATAAAAATTAAAAAAAAAAAGATTTAAAAGACCAAGTTATAGCTGCGCCGCAGTGCAAGTGGAGTTAATGCCACTAAACTACACGCGTAAATACGGTTAAGATGCTACATGCTGCACGCATCTTACCACAATAAAAAAAAAAAAGAAAGAAAAAAAAAGTCATTAAACTTCACTTAAAATGGGTCTACTTTATGTAAATTGTCCTTCAATAAACTTGACTCTAAAAAACACCAATGAATTTATAGAGAGGGTGGAGAAAGATGAGCCTATTTTGTAATTCATATGGAAAAAAAGAAGCAAGAGTATCGAGAAAAATTCTGAAATATAAGAATCACAGTGCCTTGGTAAAATAGTGGTCTCCAACTTTCCAAGAATTGAATTACATGAACTCCACGTTCTACAATATTTATTCTATTTTCTTAGGTAAAAAATCATATTTCTGAGGAAAAAGGACAATAAAATGTCAACATAAAATGTGATATGAAATATTTAACACATGAATACTCCTATCATTAAAATTCTAGCAATAACTATTTTATGCTTGACTTGCTAATTTAGCCAAAATGTTCTAATACTACAGTAACACAAATGTGTTTTAAAGTTAAATTTGAAACATTTTCCTGGATTATAGAACAGCATGGAAGACAAGTTAATGTGAAAATACCTGGTCAGCATAAATCTAATCTAATGAGCAGAAATTTGTGTTGATTATTAAATGAGTAGTGAACTTAGTGCAATTAAAATTAGTACAAAGTTATTAAACTAACAGTATGCATTAAATATTAAACTCTTACAGAGGATTATTACAAAACTTGCTCTAAAATATGTCATAGACCGGGATCTCTGGGTGGCTCAGCGGTTTAGCACCTGCCTTCAGCCCAGGGAGTGATCCTGGAGTCCTGGGATGAAGTCCCCCATCAGGCTCCCTGCCTGGAGTCTGCTTCTCTCTCTGCCTCTCTCTCTCTGTGTCTCTCATGAATAAATAAATAAAACCTTTAATATATATATTTGATATATAATATATATTATAATATATATTATATAATTATATATTATAATATATATTATTAATATATATTTAATATATCATATATATGATATATATATCATAGACCTCATTTTATGGAAATGAATAAATATCTCAGTCTTCAATATAATATAGAATCTTATTGGACTTTCTTCTGTTGAGTATTGG